>NC_041384.1:432973030-433049159 GCF_002162155.2 Triticum dicoccoides | reverse complement strand
GGAGAAAAAGCTCGGCACGGGGGGGGGGCCTAGAGGGATGGACGGGGCGGCGGCGGACCGGCGGTGGGGAGTGTTTTCAGGGCGGGCGGGGCGGTGCACCGCTGGCCGCGGGCGGCGGGGGGCTGCTGTTTGGCCGGTGGTGGCTAGCGGCTCAGGGGGGTGGAGGTTGAAGATGAACCGCAGGCCCTTGATTTCGTATCCAACGGCTGCAAAATCGACTGACCAGAGATGAAAAAGTCAGTCGACCGACGTGTAGCCTCACCTTACTAGTGCGTTCAGTTTCGACAGCAAAATTCAGTTTCGACAGCAAAATTCAGTTTCAACAGTTAAGTTCAGTTTCGACAGTTAAGTTCAGTTTTGACAGTTAAATTCAGTTTCGACAGTTAAGTTTAGAGATGAGTGGCAGATGTATTTTACATCTAGCACTTTGTGGTTATGTATTTTACGTCATGTATTGGAGATGCTATTAGAATTCCACTCAGGTTAACATTGTTCGTTGTCTCTCTTGTCTTGCTCCAGCCTCGGTGTCGTACAACTCACCGGAGCTGCTCCAACGACGAAACCCTCCATCACAGCGGAGCAGTACCTCAGGCTCCATCTCCAGACGCCTAAGATCTTCTTCCCCTCCTCCGACAGCCAAGTCAGTCGGTGCATCCTCACCGGCCAACCCAATCACGCTGAGATCGACATGGCTTCGCCAAAGAGGTTGTACACTTGTTGCATCTCTTTTTTACTCTACATGTTATATATATTTTCCACTGAGCACTCGTAGTAACGGGAAATACGATTATTTTATCCTACTATATGACAAGTAGTGAGGTACCAGGCAACTTAGCTATCCGTGTGGACTCTCTTGAACGCCATCATTATTTATCTCTGCGCGTTTGAGCTGTGCATTTGTCGATGGGCCTGGGAGTTGAGCTAGTATGGCAGTGGCCTGGGTCCAAACTAATAGAAGTAGCACAAAAACATTTTTTTAGTGTAGGATTTTCCTTGCTCAAGCCTGCCTAATGCTACGTCTTGAGCTTGCGTTGGTTTCCCCGAAGAGGAAGGGATGATGCAGCAAAGTAGCGTAAGTATTTCCCTCAGTTTTTGAGAACCAAGGTATCAATCCAGTAGGAGGCCACGCTCAAGTCCCTCGTACCTGCACAAAACGATAGCTACTCGCAACCAACGCGATTAGGGGTTGTCAATCCCTTCACGGTCACTTACAAGGGTGAGATCTGATAGATATAATATTTTTGGTATAAAGATGCAAAGTAAAAAGTAAAGGCAAAGTAAAAAAGCAAAGCAAGATTAAAGTGATGGAGATTGATATGATGAGAATAGACCCGGGGGCCATAGGTTTCACTAGTGGCTTCTCTCAAGAGCATAAGTATTCTACGGTGGGTGAACAAATTACTGTTGAGCAATTGACAGAATTGAGCATAGTTATGAGAATATCTAGGCATGATCATGTATATAGGCATCACGTCCATGACAAGTAGACCGAAACGATTCTGCATCTACTACTATTACTCCACTCATCGACCGCTATCCAGCATGCATCTAGAGTATTAAGTTAAAAACAGAGTAACGCCTTAAGCAAGATGACATGATGTAGAGAGATAAATTCATGCAATATGAAATAAACCCCATCTTGTTATCCTCGATGGCAACGATGCAATACGTGCCTTGTTGCCCCTTCTATCACTAGGAAAGGACATCGCAAGATCGAACCCAAAGCTAAGCACTTCTCCCATGGGAAGAACTACCAGTCTAGTTGGCCAAACCAAACAGACAATTTGAAGAGACTTGCAAAGATAACCAATCATACATAAAAGAATTCAGAGAAGATTCAAATATTATTCATAGATAGACTTGATCATAAACCCACAATTCATCGGTCTCAACAAACACACCGCAAAAAGAAGATTACATCGAATAGATCTCCACGAGAGAGGGGGAGAACTTTGTATTGAGATTCAAAAAGAGAGAAGAAGCCATCTAGCTACTAACTATGGACCCGAAGGTCTGAGGTAAACTACTCACACTTCATCGGAGAGGCTATGATGATGTAGAAGCCCTCCGTGATGACGGCCCTCTTCCGGCGGAGCTCCAGAACAGGCCCCAAGATGGGATCTCGTGGATACAGAAAGTTGCGGTGGTGGAATTAGGTTTTTGGTTCCGTATCTGTTTGTTTAGGGGTATGTAGGTATATATAGGAGGAAGGAGTACGTCGGTGGAGCATCCAGGGGCCCACGAGGCAGGGGGCGCGCCCTAGGGGGGGCCCACCCTCGTGACCTCCTCTTTGACTCCTTGGAGTAGGGTCCAAGTCTCCTGGATCACGTTCGGCGAGAAAATCACGTTCCCGAAGGTTTCATTCCGTTTGGACTCCGTTTGATATTCCGTTTCTTCGAAACACTGAAATAGGCAAAAAAAAACAGCAATTCTGGGCTGGGCCTCCGGTTAATAGGTTAGTCCCAAGAATAATATAAAAGTGGAAAATAAAGCCCAATATAGTCCAAAACAGTAGATAATATAGCATGGAGCAATCAAAAATTATAGATACGTTGGAGACGTATCAGGCATCCCCAAGCTTAATTCCTGCTCGTCCTCGAGTAGGTAAATGATAAAAAGAGAATTTTTGATGCGGAGTGCTACTTGGCATAATTTCAATGCAAATATTCTTAATTGTGATATGAATATTCAGATTCGAAAGATTCAAGACAAAAGTTTATATTGACATAAAAATAATAATACTTCAAGCATACTAACAAAGCAATTATGTCTTCTCAAAATAACTTGGCCAAAGAAAGTTATCCCTACATAATCATATAGTCCGGCTATGCTCTATCTTCACGACACAAAGTATTTAAATCATGCACAACCCCGATGACAAGCCAAGAAATTGTTTCATACTCTAACTTTTTCAAAACTTTTTCAATCTTCACGCAATACATGAGCGTGAGCCATGGATATAGCAGTATAGGTGGAATAGAATGGTGGTTGTGGAGAAGACAAAAAGGAGAAGATAGTCTCACATCAACTAGGCGTATCAACGGGCTATGGAGATGCCCATCAATAGATATCAATGTGAGTGACTAGGGATTGCCATGCAACGGATGCACTAGAGCTATAAGTATATGAAAGCTCAAAAAGAAACTAAGTGGGTGTGCATCCAACTTGCTTGCTCATGAAGACCTAGGGCAATTTGAGGAAGCCCATCATTGGAATATACAAGCCAAGTTCTATAATGTAAAATTTCCACTAGTATATGAAAGTGATAACATGAGAGACTCTCTACTATGAAGATCATGGTGCTACTTTGAAGCACAAGTGTGGTAAAAGGATAGTAACATTGTCCCTTCTCTCTTTTTCTCTCATTTTATTTTATTTTATTTTATTTTTATTTGGGCCTTTTCTCTTTTTTTATGGCCTCTTTTTATTTGGGCTTCTTTGGCCTCTTTTTATTTATTCATTTTATTTTTCGTCCGGAGTCTCATCCCGACTTATGGGGGAATCATAGTCTCCATCATACTTTCCTCACTGGGACAATGCTCTAATAATGATGATCATCACACTTTTATTTTTATTACAACTCAACAATTACAACTCAATACTTAGAACAAAATATGACTCTATATGAATGCCTCCGGCGGTGTACCGGGATATGCAATATGACAATGATGGAGTGTGTCATAATAAACAGAACGGTGGAAAGTTGCATGGCAATATATCTCGGAATGGCTATGGAAATGCCATAATAGGTAGGTATGGTGGCTGTTTTGGGGAAGGTATATGGTGGGTGTATGATACCGACGAAAAGTGCGCGGTATTAGAGAGGCTAGCAAAGGTGGAAGGGTGAGAGTGCGTATAAACCATGGACTCAACATTAGTCATAAAGAACTCATATACTTATTGCAAAAATCTAGAAGTTATCAAAGCAAAGTATTACACGCATGCTCCTAGGGGGATAGATTGGTAGGAAAAGACCATCGCTCATCCCCGACCGCCACTCATAAGGAAGACAATCAATAAATAAATCATGCTCCGACTTCATCATATAACGGTTCACCATACGTGCATGCTACGGGAATCACAAACTTTAATACAAGTATTCTTTAAATTCACAACTACTCAACTAGCATGATTTTAATATTATCACCTCCATATCTCAAAACAATTATCATGTTTCAATCTTTTCTTAGTATTCAACACACTCAAAAGAAAGTTTCACAAATCTTGAATACCAAGCACATTATTATTAAGAAAATTATCATGCTATTAAGAGACTCTCAAAATAATTTAAGTGAAGCATGAGAGATCAATAGTTTCTTTAAAACAAATCCACCACCGTGCTCTAAAAGATCTAAGTGAAGCACATAGAGCAAAATTATAACACTCAAAAGATATAAGTGAAGCACATAGAGCAAAACTACATAGCTCAAAAGATATAAGTGAAGCACATAGAGTATTCTATCAAATTTTAATTCATGGATCTCTCAAAAGGTGTGTACAGAAAGGATGATTGTGGCATACTAAAGCACAAAGACACAAATAATACAAGACGCTCCAAGCAAAACACATATCATGTTGGTGAATAAAAATATAGCTCCAAGTAAATTACCGATGAAAGTGGACGAAAGAGGGGATGCCTTCCGGGGCATCCCCAAGCTTTGAATTTTTGGTGTCCTTGGATTATCTTGGGGGTTCCATGGGCATCCCCAATCTTAGGCTCTTGCCACTCCTTGTTCCATAATCCATCGAAAGAATTCACCCAAAACTTGAAAACTTCACAACACAAAACTTAAAGTAGAAAACTTGTGAGCTCCGTTAGCGAAAGAAACAAAAGACCACTTCAAGGTACTGTAATGAACTCATTTTTTATTTATATTGGTGTTAAACCTACTTTATTCCAACTTCTCTATGGATTATAAACTATTTTACTAACCATAGATTCGTCAAAATAAGCAAACAACACACGAAAAACAGAATCTGTCAAAAACAGAACCGTCTGTAGTAATCTGTAGCTAGCGCAAGATATGGAACCCCAAAAATTCTAAAATAAATTTCTGGACGTGAGGAATTTATCTATTAATCATCTGCAAAAATAATTAACTAAATATCACTCTTCAAATAAAAATGAAAACAGTTCTCGTGAGTGCTAAAGTTTCTGTTTTTTACAGCAAGTTCAACAAGACTTTCCCCAAGTCTTCCCAACGGTTCTACTTGGCACAAACACTAATTAAACACAAAAAACACAACAAAAACAGAGGCTAAATAATTTATTTATTACTAAGAAGGATCAAAAATCAAGGAATAAAAATAAAATTGGGTTGCCTCCCAACAAGCGCTATCGTTTAACGCCCCTAGCTAGGCATAAAAGCGAGGATAGATCTAGGTATTGCCATCTTTGGTAGGCAATCCATAAGTGGCTCTCATGATAGTTTCATATGGTAATTTTATTTTCTTTCTTGGAAAGTGTTCCGTGCCCTTTTTTAATGGAAATTGAAATCTAATATTCCCTTCCTTCATATCAATAATCGCACCAACCGTTCTAAGGAAAGGTCTACCAAGAATAATAGGACAAGAAGGATTGCAATCTATATCAAGAACAATGAAATCTACGGGCACATAATTTATATTTTCAAAAATAAGAACATCATTAATCCTTCCCATAGGTTTCTTAATAGTGGAATCCGCAAGATGCAAGTTTAGAGAGCAATCATCAAAATTACATAAATCTAGCAAATCACACAAAGTCTTGGGAATAGTAGAGACACTAGCACCCAAATCGCACAAGGCATAAAACTCATGATCTTTAATTTTAATTTTAATAGTTGGTTCCCACTCATCATAGAGTTTTCTAGGGATAGAAACTTTCAACTCAAGTTTTTCTTCATAAGATTGCATCAAGGCATCAACAATATGTTCGGTGAAGGCTTTATGTTGACTATAAGCATGTGGAGAATTTAGCACGGATTGCAACAAGGAAATACAATCAATTAGAGAGCAACTTTCATAATTAAATTCCTTGAAATCCAATATAGTGGGTTTACCAACATCTAGATTTTTATTTCTTTCAATCCCACTTTCATCAATTTCATCATAAAGATCTAAATACTCCGAATTTTTAGAACGCCTTCTAGGTAAAGGAAGATCATATTCAGTTTCATCAAGATTCATATTGCAAAACAAAGATTTAATAGGTGACACATCAATAACTTTTAGATCTTCATCTTAATTTTCATAGGAATTGGAAGAACACGCTTTAATAAAGGCATCTTTGGAAGCACGCATCCTAGCGGTTCTTTCCTTGCACTCATCAATGGAAATTCTCATGGCTTTGAGAGACTCATTGATACCATGCTTAGGAGGAATAGATCTACTCTTTAAAGAATCAACCTCAAGAGAAATTCTATCAACGTTTCTAGCCAAATCATCAACTTTAAGCAATTTCTCTTCAAACAAAGCATTAAAATTCTTTTGTGAATTCATAAACTCTTTAACACTATTCTCAAATTCAGAGGGCATCTTATTATAATTTCCATAAGAGTTGTTGTAGGAATTCCCATAATTATTAGAAGGATTACTAGGATATGGCCTAGGGTTAAAATTCCCTCTATAAGCGTTGTTACCAAAATTATTCTTACCAACAAAATTCACATCCATAGATTCATTGTTATTCTCAATCAAAGTAGACAAAGGCATATCATTAGGATCAGAAGAAACACTCTTAGTAGCAAATAATTTCATAAGTTCATCCATATTTCCACTCAAAACATTGATTTCTTCTATCGCATGCACTTTTTTATTAGAAGATCTTTCAGTATGCCATTGAGAATAATTAACCATAATATTATCTAGGAGTTTAGTAGCATCTCCTAAAGTGATTTCCATAAAAGTGCCTCCCGCGGCCGAATCTAAAAGATTTATAGAAGCAAAATTCAATCCGGCATAAAAAATTTGTATAATCATCCACAAATTCAAACCATGAGTAGGGCAATTACGTATCATTAATTTCATTCTCTCCCAACCTTGTGCAACATGTTCATGATCAAGTTGCTTAAAGTTCATAATATCGTTTCTAAGAGAGATGATCTTAGCGGGAGGGAAATACTTAGAGATAAAAGCATCTTTGCACTTGTTCCAAGAATCAATACTATTTTTAGGCAAAGACAAAAACCAAGCTTTAGCATGATCTCTAAGCAAAAAAGGAAATTGCTTCAATTTAACGACATCATTATCGACATCTTTTTTCTTTTGCATATCACATAAATCAATGAAGCTATTCAGATGAGTAGTGGCATCTTCACTAGGAAGGCCGGCAAATTGATCTTTCATAACAAGATTCAACAAAGCAATATTAATTTCACAAGATTCAACATCGGTAAGAGGAGCAATCAGAGTGCTAATAAAATCATTGTTGTTGGTATTGGTGAAGTCACACAATTTAGTATTATCTTGAGCCATCGCGACAAGCAAGCAAACTAGCACACAAGCAAACAAGAGCAAACGGGCAAAAGAGGCAAATAGAGAGGGAGGATAGAGAGAGAGGGCGAATAAAATGACAAGGGTGAATTGGGGGAGAGGAAAACAAGAGGCAAATGGCAAATAATGTAATGCGAGAGATAGGGATTGTGATGGGTACTTGGTATGTTGACTTTTTGCGTAGACTCCCCGGCAATGGCGCGAGAAATCCTTCTTGCTACGTCTTGAGCTTGCGTTGGTTTTCCCCGAAGAGGAAGGGATGATGCAGCAAAGTAGCGTAAGTATTTCCCTCGGTTTTTGAGAACCAAGGTATCAATCTAGTAGGAGGCCACGCTCAAGTCCCTCGTACCTACACAAAACGATAGCTACTCGCAACCAACGCGATTAGGGGTTGTCAATCCCTTCACAGTCACTTACGAGGGTGAGATCTGGTAGATATAATATTTTTGGTATAAAGATGCCAAGTAAGAAAGTAAAGGCAAAGTAAAAAAGCAAAGCAAGATTAAAGTGATGGAGATTGATATGATGAGAATAGACCCAGGGGCCATAGGTTTCACTAGTGGCTTCTCTTAAGAGCATAAGTATTCTACGGTGGGTGAACAAATTACCGTTGAGCAATTGATAGAATTGAGCATAGTTATGAGAATATCTAGGCATGATCATGTATATAGGCATCACGTCCGTGACAAGTAGACCGAAATGATTCTGCATCTACTACTATTACTCCACTCATCGACCGCTATCCAGCATGCATCTAGAGTATTGAGTTAAAAACAGAGTAACGCCTTAAGCAAGATGACATGATGTAGAGAGATAAATTCATGCAATATGAAATAAACCCCATCTTGTTATCCTCGACGACAACGATGCAATACGTGCCTTGCTGCCCCTTCTGTCACTGGGAAAGGACACCGCAAGATTGAACCCAAAGCTAAGCACTTCTCCCATGGCAAGAACTACCAGTCTAGTTGGCAAACCAAACGGATAATTTGAAGAGACTTGCAAAGATAACCAATCATACATAAAAGAATTCAAAGAAGATTCAAATATTATTCATAGATAGACTTGATCATAAACCCACAATTCATCGGTCTCAACAAACACACCGCAAAAAGAAGACTACATCGAATAGATCTCCACAAGAGAGGGGGGGAACTTTGTATTGAGATCCAAAAAGAGAGAAGAAGCCATCTAGATACTAACTATGGACCCGAAGGTCTGAGGTAAACTACTCACACTTCATCGGAGAGGCTATGATGATGTAGAAGCCCTCCGTGATGACGGCCCTCTTCCGGCGGAGCTCCGGAACAGGCCCCAAGATGGGATCTCGTGGATACAGAAAGTTGCGGCGGTGGAATTAGGTTTTTGGCTCTGTATCTGTTCGTTTGGGGGTGCGTAGGTATATATAGGAGGAAGGAGTACGTCGGTGGAGCATCGAGGGGCCCACGAGGCAGGGGGCGCACCCCCCACCCTTGCGACCTCCTCTTTGACTCCTTGGAGTAGGGTCCAAGTCTCCTGGATCATGTTCGGCGAGAAAATCACGTTCCCGAAGGTTTCATTCCGTTTGGACTCCGTTTGATATTCCGTTTCTTCGAAACACTAAAATAGGCAAAAAATAGCAATTCTGGGTTGGGCCTCTGGTTAATAGGTTAGTCCCAAAAATAATATAAAAGTGGAAAATAAAGCCCAATATAGTCCAAAACATTAGATAACATAGCATGGAGCAATCAAAAATTATAGATACGTTGGAGACGTATCACCTACTAGAATCGCCAGTGCTTGAAAGGAAAAGTGAATGAAAAACATCGGAATTGGAAAGTTTCCTATGGTACTACTTTTCATGAATTTGGTGCAAAGGAATGGAGCAAAGGAAAACTGTAGGATTTGTTCCTTTAGTGTCTCCTTGAAAGAAAAACCGTATGAATTCTAATTTCCACTTCTCCTCCTTTTCATATTCCTATTCATCAAGCACAAGACTAAGAGATAGTAGCATAATAGCATTATAACCGTACATTTTCTTGTGGTTTGACTTAATCTCACCATGCTTTTTTGCATCCTGTGATCTTCCAATTGTTGTGAATCAAACACCCAGATTGGCAGAAATCATGTGTTTTTAAATTCTCTGTTTTGCACGTGCATTCCTATCCTATTCCTGTCTATTTCCTATCCCTGCATTGTTAGAATCCTCAAATTCAAACAAGCCCTTACTCAATTACTTCTTTTACAGATATGTGTCAAAGAAAACCTTGTGTGGTTTGTCTTGCTCCTACTGCACTGTGTTCCACCCCAGCTCAGCTACTCCAACGACGGAAGGGTTCACCACAGCAGGGATCCGCTCTCCAGACTGTCTTTCGCCGCCTCAGATCTTCTTCCCTGCCGCCGGCAGCCACGGCAACTGCATTACCATCATCAACTGAGCAGATGACCTTGAGGACTACACGGGTCTGCAAGAGAGGTCGCACTCTTCCGTGTCTGCTTACGTTATGTGTCGCTTAATATGATGACATGCTACATTATCGTCGTGTTCACCTATTAGACTCCGAGTTAGGTCCAAACTAATGCTGAAACTTGAGTTTTTAAATGGTTGTGGGGTACATATTGGGGCAACAATCAGTACTATCTGTCTACTATCTGGTTAATCTCCGGTGTCTACTATGAGTTTCATGTTGGGTGCAAACAAACATTAAAGGAGCCATTATCTGTATTTTTTAACTAAAGCTATTATCTGCCTGCTATAATTGGTTTTGGGTCTATCCATAGTTTGCTACCATCACTCTGGATTTGTGCATGCACTCCTTACATAATCTCACTATGTTTTATTCCTATGCATGCCAGTTATTGTACACAATGGAACTGATCATGTAGAGCAAAAGAGGCGAGCCTTGCGTGGCAATAAAATTTCATGTAGACGTTGTTCCATGGTGGGTGCAAAGGCAGCCCCCCCATCCACCCATTCCGGATCGTAATCAAGAGGAAGATAATTGTTTTGAGGGGGATTCAGAAGGAGAAGACCACTCCTATTTACCCCATGAGGTCTTCGCTCTAACTTGGCATGCTGATGTTGGTAATATCATGCATATGGTGCCTTGCATTGCTTACTGTATACATTAAAGATGTCATCTACTTAGTTTAGACATGCTTTGTGTCAATGCCATCTGTTTAGTTTCTTTATCGTATATGTGAATCATGCAATGCCGTCTTGTCTAGCCAGGCATCATATATGTGAATTTTGCAATGCCACCCTGGTTAGCCAGTCATCTTATATGTGAATTATATCATGCCATCATTTTTTATTACGTGTTAAATTTGTCAACAATTTTAGTACATTCAATTACTCTTCCTGTGCATCAGCCATTCGGCACGGTCATGGAAAAATCTGAAGTGGAAACATGGTCTTCAGAGTAGACAATGTTATCTAACGAAGCGCATGTCTTGCTGGTTACCGATAGCTCCTCAGAGGAGGATTCAGAGACAGATGACCAGTCATACCCCCCCCCCGAGGTGCATGCCCTAACTTGGCAGGGTTATGTTGCTCATATCGTGTGTATGGTATCTTGCATTGCTATGTCATTTGCTTAGTTTAGACATGCTTTGTGTGAATGCCACCTGTTTAGTGTCTAATTACCATATATGTGAATTATGCAATGCCATCTTGTTGCAAGACATTATATATGTGAATTATGCAATGTTATCTTGTTGCAAGGCATTATGTATGTGAATTATGCAATGCCATGCTGTTTAGGCAAGCGTCATATATGTGAATTATATCATGCCATCCTTTTTTTGTATTTCTCATTGCTTTTGTCGACAATGTTTGTATATTCAACTGCTCTTCCTGTGCATCAGCCATTTGAATTGGTGATGGAGAAATCTAGAGGGAAAACAAGGTCTTCAGAGCAGACAATGCTACCCGCTGAAGCAGATATCTTGTTGGTTACAGATAGCTCTTCAAAGGAGGATTCAGAGGCAGATGACCAGTCCTATTATCCCCCTGAGGTGTATGCTGAAACTTGGTAGGGTTATATTACTCATATAATGCATATGTTGTATTGCAATGCTTAGTTTTTACATCATATACACAATATTGAATGCCATCTCCTTAGTTGACACATCATATATGCGATTGCCCTCTACTCACTTCCTTAGTATATAAATCATATATTTGAATTATGTCATGCCATGATGTTTACCTAGACAGCATGTATCTGAATTATGGCATGCCAACCCATTTTCTAAAGACATAATATAGTTATATCATCTCATCATGTTTACATAGTCATCATATTTTAAATTATGTCATTCTATCCGTGAATTATATCATGCCATCATGTTTCCATCGATGACATGTTTGTGATTTATGGCATGCCAACCACTTTAATAGACACATCGTATAGTTATATCATGTCATCCTGTTTACATAGTCATCATATTTTGAAGTATGTCATTCTATCATGTTTAGTTAGCCATCATACATGTGAAACTGTGTCATGTTATCCTGTTTAATTAGCCATCATATATGTGAAATTATGTCCTGCTATTCTATTTGCTTAGACAACATAAATGTGAATTATTCCATGCCCTGTTTTCTTCCCTACTATCCATTGCACCTGTCTATCTTACAATGTCTGTACATTCAATTACATTTCTTGTTTATCAGCCATTTCAATTGGAGGGAATGATGGCAGTATCTGTGGGAGTAAAAACACGGTCTTCAGAAAAGATCGTGCTACCTGTCGATGTAGATAGAACCACGGTTGTACTTGCCCAAGAACCAGCCCCACCACACATAACCCACACTCATGCAGATTGTACCCCTACCTAGTTGGATAGAGAACTAGCTACACCCCTTCTAACCCCAACCCCAGAAGATAGACACCTAGTTCCCGTTGACACAGCACCATCTCCACCACAGAGCACCCAAACACGGGCAGCTAGTAAGGCAACTGCAGTGCCCAAATCACGAGGACCACCACTCCGAACCCAAAGTCAACGCTTAAAACAGAAGAAGAATTGTTCTCAGGTCAGGTTCCGTAGCTATGGTTCATACTACTTTGCTCTTGCATCACTGTATTTACTGATACCAACTAATTTCAAATTTGAAGGATGCAATTGAAACTCCAATGGCGCAACAGGTATGTTTTAAACCTGTTTCTTCAACGTGTTTGGCTGTTTGCTGTTGTAACTTGCTCTATGTTGATTTTAGTTTCAATTGAATAAACAGTTATGTTCTCATGCCATGCACATTACAAGTGTTGTTATTGATGTGTAGTTTCCCACACTTATATTCTGTCTATGCTGCTTTGTCTTAAATAGATATGATTCGAACTGTATCTATCTTGATTTGGCAACATAAACTAGAATGATATAGACCATACAGTGACCATACTACATAGATATATGTTTGTCTCAATTTATGGATATGTGACCATTTCAATTGGAATGCATTCGTTCATTTTGTTCGGATGTGAAGACTATATGTCACAATTTCAACTCATTTGATCTAGCTTCGATATTTGTCTGTCAATGTGCTAATGGATGTCAACCTTTTCAGGATGGCTCCTCCAACGCGCACGACTCTGAATCCTGATTTGCCACCACAACCTCCACCTCCGGAGGCATGGCAAGCTGTGATGGTCGCTACCAATGCAAACACGCAGCTGATCATGCAACTTCTTCAAGAGCGCAATCAAGGGAACCAGGGCCAAGGAAACAATCAGAATCAGTTTGCTACACTCAACCAGTTCCTTGCTAACCAGCCAAAGACCTTCAGCAATTGTGTTGAGGCAACAGACGCTGATGATTGGCTCGTGGACATATGCAAGCATTTCGAGTGCAGTAACATCAGGCTTGAGGACTTTGTCAAGTTCGCCTCCTTCCAACTCCAAGACCAAGCTGCAGAATGGTTTCAGCAGTACAAAGATTCCAGAGGAGGCCGTGTGATCACCTGGGATAAATTCCGTCAAGACTTCAAAGCTCATCATATTCCTCAGAGCGTGGTTGAAAGCAAGCGTGAGGAATTCCGCAACCTGAACCAAGGCTCTATGTCTGTCTACGAGTACAACAAGATGTTTCAGAAGCTCGCCGTTTTGCTAAGCAAGACGTCCCTGATGAGAAGAGCATGATATACCAGTTCAGGGGTGGTCTCAGATAAGAAATCCAGCTAGCTCTCGTTCTCTTTGAGCCTAAGAGGTACGATGAGGTTTACAACATGGCAATGAAGCAAGAGACTGCTCAACTGAAGTGCGATGCTTCCAAGAAGAGAGTCAGAGATGCAACTCCTTCCTCAACTCAAGTGGCTAAGCAGCAGAAGTATTGGCTTCCTCCTCCTCCGTTTCGTCAGCCTTATCAGTAGAAGAGCAAAGGTGGCAGTGGATCTTCCCACCCACCCAACCCTGGCTTTCAGAACAAGACTTCATCTCAAGCTCCAAGATCAAGTGCTCCGTATCACCATCTGCTCTCGGAGGTCACGTGCAACAAGTGCCAACAGAAGGGTCACTATGCCAACAAATGCTTCAATCAGAGGCGTCTCCCTCCTCCTCCTCCTGTGAGATCGGCAAGTACAGTTGTGGTCAAGCATAACCCCAAGCACGCCAAGGTCAACTTGTTGAACGCAGCTCAGGCAGACGACTCGCCAGATGTTATCATGGGTAACCTTCCTGTTAACGATGTTCCTGCAAAAGTTCTTTTTGACACTGGTGCATCGCTTTCTTTTATTTCAAGACCATTTGTTGCCAAGCATGATTTTGTGACCGAAAGGATTCCTTTCCCGTTGAAGATTGTGTCCCCGGGCAAGCAAATGACTTCTAACAACTGCGTCCCGGATATCGATTGGGCGACTACAAGTTTCTGTCCTCTCCAGTGGTTCTTGGTAACTCGGATATCGATTTCTTGGAATGGATTGGCTTTCTAAGCACAAGGCTCATCTTGACTGTGCTGCCAGGCAGATTCAATTGACTCATTCATCTGAGGATGTAATTGTCTTTGCCGCTCGTGATGATACCATCCGTCTGTTTTCTCTCAATGAGAAGGGTGAACTGGATGCCATCTCTAAAATTCCGGTCGTTTGCGAATATCAAGACGTCTTTCCAGAAGAGCTTCCAGGAATGCCTCCGCACTGGCCAGTTGAATTCATCATCGATCTTGAGCCTGTCACGGAACCTGTTTGCAAACGCCCTTACAAGCTTGGACCTGAAGAGTTGAAGGAGCTGAAGAAGCAACTCGATATTCAAGAGCGTATGGGTCTCATCCGACCTGGTTCTTCTCCGTGGGGTTGTGGAGTTCTTTTTGTGAAGAAGACGGATGGAACGGACCGACTTTGTGTTGACTACCGTCCATTGAACAAGAAGACTATAAAAAACAAGTACCCACTTCCCAACATCAACAAGCTATTTGAACAACTCAAAGCTGCTCAAGTATTCTCCAAGCTTGATCTCCGTATGGGCTATCACCAGATTCGAATCCGTGAGCAAGATATCCCCAAGACAGCATTCAGAACAAGCTAAGGTTCATATGAATACACTGTCATGTCTTTTGGCCTCGTCAACGCTCCTCTGACTTTCTCTCGCATGATGAACTTCATCTTCAGCGCCTACACAAATGACTTCGTCTTGGTCTACCTTGATGACATTTTGGTCTTTTCCAAGAACAAGGAAGATCATGCCAAGCACTTGCGTTTGGTGCTCGATAAGCTCAGAGAACATCAGTTATATGCCAAGTTCTCAAAGTGCGAGTTTTGGCTCGATGAGGTTCTCTATATTGGGCATATCATCTCTGCCAAGGGCATAGCGGTGAATCCTGAGAAGGTGTCTGCAATTGTGAATGGGAACCACCTCAGAACGTGAAGCAATTCCGCAGCTTCCTTGGTCTAGCAAGCTATTGTCGAAGGTTCGTTGAGAACTTTTCAAAGATCGCGAAGCCTCTTTCCAACCTTCTCCAGAAGCACGTGAAGTACGTTTGGTCTCCGGAATGTGACATCGCTTTCAACACCCTGAAAGAGAAATTAGTCACTGCTCCAGTTCTGACTCCTCCTGATGAATCCAAACCGTTCGAGGTCTTCTGTGATGCCTCTCTTCAAGGCCTTGGTGCAGTGTTGATGCAAGAGAAGAAAGTTGTAGCTTATACCTCTCGCCAGTTGAAGCCCAACGAGAAGAACTACCCCACTCACGACCTCGAGTTGGCGGCAGTTGTGCATGCTCTTTTGACTTGGAGACATCTCTTATTGGGAAGAAAAGTGGACATCTTCACTGACCACAAGAGTCTCAAGTACATCTTCACTCAGCCTAATCTCAACCTCAGGCAGACTCGTTGGGTCGAAATGATTCAAGAGTATAATCCGAGCATCGAATATACTCCAGGCAAGGCCAATGTAATTGCTGACGCATTGAGCAGGAAGGCTTACTGCAACAGTTTGATTCTCAAGCCTTACCAACCCGAGCTTTGTGAAGCTCTCCGCAAACTCAATCTGCAAGTTGTTCCTCAAGGTTTCCTCGCCAACCTTCAAGTCTCTCCTACTTTGGAAGATCAGATTCGCGAGGCTCAACTTCTTGATGCTATGGTGAAGAAGGTGAAGATTGGGATTGCCAAGAGTCAACCCAAGTACAAGTGTTATCACCTTGATGACAAGGATACTCTCTTCTTCGAGGATCGCATTGTTGTGCCTAAAGGTGACCTTCATAAAGTCATTATGAACGAGGCTCACAATTCTCTCCTCTCCATCCACCCTGGGAGTACAAAGATGTACCAGGACCTCACGCAGGCTTATTGGTGGACTCGAATGAAGCGCGAGATTGCTCAGTTCGTGAATGAATGTGATGTCTGCAGAAGAGTGAACGCAGAACACCAACGACCAGCTGGTCTCCTCCAACCTCTTGCCATTCCAGAATGGAAGTTTGACCACATTGAGATGGACTTTGTGACGGGTTTTCCAAAGTCCAAGCGTGACAATGATGCTATATTCGTTGTCATCGGCAAACTCACTAAAGTGGCTCATTTCCTGCCTATCAAAGAGTCTATTGCTGCAGCTCAATTGGCGGAGCTGTATACCTCTCGGATTGTCTCTCTGCATGGCATTCCATAGTTGATCGCTTCAGACCGTGGCAGCATCTTTACCTCCAAGTTTTGGGATTCTTTTCAGAAGGCCATGTGCACCAACATCCGTTTAAGCACAGCTTTTCATCCTCAAACTAGCGGTCAAGTCGAGTGTGTTAATCAGATTCTCGAAGATATGCTCAGGGCTTGCGTTATCTCCTTCGGTATGAAGTGAGAAGATTGTCTTCCATATGCCGAGTTCTCCTACAACAACAGCTTTCAAGCAAGTTAGGGCAAGGCCCCATTTGAAATTCTCTATGGCAGGAAGTGCCGTACTCCTCTTAATTGGTCAGAGACCGGTGAACGCCAACTTCTTGGAAATGACTTGATCACTGTGGTAGAGGAAATGTGCAAAGTCATTCGTGATAACCTCAAAGCAGCGCAATCGCGCTAGAAGAGCTACTATGATAGTAAGAATCGTGATTTGACTTTCGAGATCGGAGACCATGTTTACCTCCGCGTCTCTCCAATGAAAGGTACTTGTAGCTTCGGTATCAAAGGGAAGCTTGCCCCTAGATACGTGGGTCCTTTCAAGATCGTCAGCAAGAGAGGCGATCTCGCCTATCAACTCGAGCTTCCCTCCAACTTTGCAAATGTGCACGACGTGTTCCATGTCTCTCAGCTCCGCAAGTGCTTCAAGACCCCTGACCACACCGTCAACTTCGAAGACATTGATCTCCAAGAAGACCTTTCTTATCGTGAGCACCCCGTTGCTATTCTTGAAGAGACTGAAAGCAAGACTCGCAATAAGTCAATCAAATTCCTCAAAGTCAAGTGGTCACACCATTCTGACCGTGAAGCCACCTGGGAACGCGAGGATCACCTCTGTTCTGAGTATCCGACGTTTTTCCAGTCCTAGATCTCGGGACGAGATCCTTATGTAGTGGTGGAGTGTTGTAACACCCCGGATGTAATTGACCTTATATGTATCCCAACTCTTGCCATTTCCGGCGCTAAGTTATTTTATTTCCTCGGGTTCGGGTTTTTGTCTCCATGTGTTGTTGCCTTTGTCATGCATCTCTTATCATGTCATCATGTGCATTACATTTGCATACGTGTTCGTCTCATGCATCTGAGCATTTTCCTCGTTGTCCGTTTTGCATTCCGGCGCTCCTATCTCCTCTGGTGCCCCTTTCTACCTCTTTTCATGTGTCGGGGTTAAACATTTCCAGATTGGACTGAGACTTGTCAAGCGGCCTTGGTTTCCTACCGGTAGACCGCCTGTCAAGTTTCGTACCATTTGGACTTCGTTTGATACTCCAACGGTTAACCGAGCGACCGAGAAGGCCTCGTTTGTGTTGCAGCCCAACACCCCTCCAATTTGGCCCAAAACCCACCTAAACCCTCTCCATCGTCTCGGTCGTTCGATCACGATCGCGTGGCCGCAAACCGTGCTCCATTTGGAGCTTCCTAGCTCCCTCTATGCCTATATATAGATCCCCTTCCAAAAATCTCCGGACGAAACCCTAGTTCCCTCCCTCTCCACGCACCGCCGGACACTTTTCCGTCCAGCCGGACACGTCCGAATCCACCGCCGCCACCACGTGGCACGATGTGGTTCGTCCGCCGCCTCCCTCCACTGCCGGCCCGGGAGAGCCCGCGCGCGGCCCCCCGAGCCCATCTCCTCGCGCCGCCCTCCGCTGCCAGCGCCTCGCGCCCGCGCCGCTGCTGTGCTCCGCGTCGGCCGCCACTCCTCTCGCCGGCAGGAGCCGCACTCCTACGAGCTCCCTCGCTGTCCGGCGTCGATGTCCGCCGCCCCGCCGCCTCTTCCTCGACTCCGGCCGCGCGACCACCTCGCCTCCCCGCCTCTTCCTCGTCTCCGGCTGGCGACCTTACTCCGGTGAACAGTAACTCCGGCGCCGACGAACCTCATAATCCGCGCCAGATCTAGATCTGAGAAGTTTCAGTTGACTTTTCCCCCCCAAACCCTAGATATTTTGCATACTTTGGCATGCTATAACTCCGCATCCGTAGCTCCGATTTGCGCGTGTAGCATATCAAAATGTTCGGCTCAACGAGTACATCATTTCATCTTATTGCATCATTTTCATTTGAGCTCATCTTGATGCCCGAAATGCTGTTGGAAGAGGGCTATGTGATATAATTGCCAGATCTGTTTCATCAAATAGATATTTGTCATTTTTTCCATGATTAATGAGTGCATGATATGCTCCTGAGCTCTACATGAGTTTTGTTATATGCCATGCCATCTTTACAGAGGTGCTTACCATGTATTTTTTTGATATGTGTGGTGACTAGCACAAGCTTGCAAAGTAGCGTATTCGGTAATGCTGATTTCAGGGACTTAGAATTTCTCGAAGTCCTTGTCCTGATTTTGTCACTATGCCATATGTTCATGTTGTTTCCTAGTGATTCGTGCCTCTTTTGAGGATGATCAATAAGGATGATTTGTTAACATTGTGGTGCTCTATCCATCCATGTCTTTGTTTGCATTTATGGAGCACCCTAGCTTGAGTCAATCGAGCTCTACTTTTGCTATTTCGTGAATCCTGGCAGATTGTTGACTTGTTAGCGATTTTGCCGAGGATGTTGTTATTGATCCGTGCATGCTATGTTGTTGTTCTTGCCATGTATAGATTCTAGGACATGTATTCTTGATGGGTGTATGCTTAGTTTGTTTTGCCATGCTCTGTAATGAGTGCATCGAGCTCGTGAACATGCCTACTCGTTAACTGATTTGCATGCTCCAGTTTTTCACTAAGTCTGTAATCTGATTATGTTTTTGCCATGTTCACATGCTTGCAATTGTATTTTGTGATCCCTTTTGGCTCACGGTCACTAAGGGACTTTTGTTAAGTGCTTTGAGTAGCTTCATGCCATGCCTTGATTTACCATGTTAAGTTCCTGTAGCATGTAGTTTTCATGCTCTAAAGTGTGCTACCTGATGTTAAATTCCAGACTTGTGTTAATTTCACTAAGTCTGAAACCTGTTATCATTTGCACTTTTGCCATGCTTGTTTGAACCTGTTAATGGATGAATTGGCCGTAGCTCAGTGTTCATCTTTTTCCAAGCATCATGAGTGGATCCCTTCCATGTATTTTGTTGTCATGTTTGAGTGTTGTAGCATAATTATCTTGATGCTTTTACATGGCTACTTGCTGATTATCGCAGACCGGTGCCATATTTATTTTGCTTGCCATTTCCAAACCGTGCATCCGATTCCGATGATCTTTATATCGATTTCAACTGAAATCACCTCAACTTTCCAGTGGCACCCTTGGATTTCCAAGTTGAGGCTAGGTTCAATCATTCCTTGTCAAATCTTGCATATGCATCACATACCGCATCCCGCATAGCATACCATGTTTGCATCATGTTTGTTTGAGCATTGCACGTGGTTGATTATGTTCCTTTTGCTTGTTTATCTTGTTTGGGTAGAGCCGGGAGATGAGTTCGCTAACGAGGAGCCCGTTGAGTTTGCTTACGAGGATCAAGTCAACTCTGACAACTTTGCAGGCAAGATGATCATACCCTCGAAATCACTTCTATCTTTGCTTGCTAGATGCTCGCTCTTTTGCTATGCCTATGCTATGATGCCTACCACTTTATTATCATGCCTCCCAAATTGCCATGTCAAACCTCTAACCCACCATGTCCTAGCAAACCGTTGATTGGCTATGTTACCGCTTTGCTCAGCCCCTCTTATAGCGTTGCTAGTTGTAGGTGAAGATTGGAGATCGTTCCTTGTTGGAACATTGTTTATTATTGGGATATCACTATATTATCTTGTTATCTTAATGCACCTATATACTTGGTAAAGGGTGGAAGGCTCGGCCTTTTTCCTAGTGTTTTGTTCCACTCTTGCCGCCCTAGTTTCCGTCATATCGGTGTTATGTTCCCGGATTTTGCGTTCCTTACGCGGTTGGGTTATAATGGGAACCCCTTGACAGTTCACCTTGAATAAAACTCCTCTAGCAATGCCCAACCTTGGTTTTACCATTTGCCACCTAGCCTCTTTTTCCTTGGGTTTCCGGAGCCCAAGGGTCATCTTATTTAAACCCCCCGGGCCAGTGCTCCTCTGAGTGTTGGTCCAAACAGAGCCACTTGCAGCGCCACCTCGGGGGAACTTGAGGGTTGGTTTTAGTTGTACGTAGTGTTCATCTGAGTGTGCCTTGAGAACGAGATATGTGCAGCTCCTATCGGGATTTGTCGGCACATTCGGGCGGTGTTGCTGGACTTGTTTTACCATTGTTGAGGATGTCTTGTAAAACCGGGATGCCGAGCCTGATCGGTATGTCTCGGGAGAAGGAATATCCTTCGTTGACCATGAGAGCTTGTGATGGGCTAAGTTGGGACTCCCCTGCAGGGATTTGAACTTTCAAAAGCTGTGCCCGCGGTTATGGGCAGATGGGAATTTGTTAATGTCCAGTTGTAGATAACATGAAACTTAACTTAATTAAAATGAATCAACCGCGTGTGTAACCGTGATGGTCTCTTATCGGTGGAGTCCGGGAAGTGAACACGGTGTTGGAGTAATGCTTGACGTAGGTTGTTCTAGGATCACTTCTTGATCATAGTTGTTCGACCGTGCTTTTGCCTTCTCTTCTCGCTCTCTTTTGCGAACAGGTTAGCCACCATATATGCTAGTCGCTTGCTGCAGCTCCACATATTACCTTGCCTTACCTATAAGCTTAAATAGTCTTGATCGTGAGGGTGCGAGATTGCTGAGTCCCCGTGACTCATAGATTACTTCCAAAACCAGATGCAGGGACCGATGATACCATTCCAGACGATGCGCTTGAGCTCAAGTGGGAGTTCGATGAAGACTCTCGCCGTTACTATGTGTCTTTCCTAGATGATCAGTAGTGGTGCCCAGTTGGGGCGATCGAGGTCCGTGTCGCAGGTGGGGTTGATCTTTTATTTTTGGTACCGTAGTCGGACCATGAGTGTATTGGATGATTGTAATGTTAATCATGTATTTGTGTGATGTGGCGAGTGTAAGCTAACTATGTACCTTTTCCCCTATTATCTATTTACATGGGTTGTTGTGAAGATTACCTTACTTGCGACATTGCTTTCAATGCGGTTATGCCTCTAAGTCGTGCTTCGACACGTAGGAGATATAGCCGCATCGAGGGCGTTACAGTTATCATGTCCACCTTACTACTGAACTGGTTTACCAAAATGAGTTTCATATACTACATTGTAAACCTGAGATGTGTTTGTTTGTTTCTCTTTTAGAACGCAGATAAAATATTGGAGAAGAGTACCCTGTTATGCAATGGTAAAGGAAGTAATGCAGATAAGGTTCAAGATAGTGAGACATCCCTGTTGATCTCCAAGAAAGTTGATAAAAACTATATTGAAGACACTGAGACAACCCCAAAGTCCTGTCTTGATGTAGTGTTCGAGTTACTGGCTACCACTGCTGGCACCAGCTCTTCAAACTCGTTGCCTGAATCAGTTCGGCTTCTTGAGTCTCAACTTCAAGATGAAAGACATCGATCAGATGTTATGTGATAGGAAGCCGAAGGACTGAGGAAGTCCCTGCAGAATTCAGATGCATACTTTCTGGTGCAACAGCAAGCGCTGGAGGACTTAAGCGCCAAACAAGAGAAAGTTAATAAGCTTGCTAAGCATCTTGCCAGCATTATGGGTACCCAGGATATTGTTTCTTGAGCTCTTCTGAAGTGGTTTCAGTTCTGGACTTTTTTTGCTGCGGCATTTATATGTTGTTGTGTTCCCTATATTTGCACTGGTGGCGAACTTTGATGCCCAGTGGATGTAATATGTGTAATAGCCGTGATAGCCTAGTGTAAGTTGCTTGCTTATTTATTTCCTTGTTGTCTTGTTTTTTTGTTTACTTGTAGTCAGTGCAGTTCTTTTTCTGCGGTTTGCTAGTGGCTGCAATAACCTATTTTTTAAACTAGGCCACAATAACCATGGGCTAATATTTACTGTAGTGACACTGGGCCTCCTACGGGCCGTAGAAACAGTGGGCCTTCTACGGGTCGTATCATCAATGGGCCTTATACGGGCCGTATGATCGATTGGCCAAACTGGGCCAAACAGACCGCATTCTGGCCGTAAACGGGCTAGAGTTGGAATCGTCCGTTCATGGGCCGACCATAACGGGCCATCGTTAATAGGCCATATTTGATGACGCTATGAAAACGGCCCAACGTATTAACGGACCACAAACGGGCTGACTGTAACCACGGGCTGAATTTGGCCCACAAGCAGAAAATGACAGTAACAGGCCGTAAGTAAACGAATGCTGGAAAATAGCCCAAGAATAAATGGGCTCTGAGAAGGCCGAAAGATAACATGGGCTAGAAATGGCGCAACGGAATAACGAGCCGTTAATGGGTATAAAGTGATACACTGTTCTTTACGGGCCAGTTTCACCACGGGCCGTTAATGGGTGTAAAGTGATACACTGTTCATTACGGGCCAGTTTCACCACAGGTCGTTAATAGGCCAAGAGTTACATAGGGCCTCATATGGGCCAAAAGACGTCATGGGCCATACATGGGCCAGAAGTGAAAACGGGCTGGAATCATATTGGATGGCCCAGATGACGCTACTGGGCCTAATTCGAATAGGGCGTAACGGGCCTTGGGTTAGCGGGCTGTAAATGGGCTATATGCGAACATGCCATTAACAGGCTTTCCATGGGCCGGCCCGCCACCTTTTGACCAAGTCAAACGGGCCGGCCTTTTCACATGAGTGGGACTCTGTTGGGTCGTGCCACGTGTCAGCGTATCATAGGCGCCTTCTGTCCAATGAGTGGATGACATCTGTCCCAGTGATGAGCCGACACATGTTTCCTCCAGCCAATGATGATTTTACACGTGGAAAATCCCCATTGGTCGGGGCTGTTAACGGGTTATCGGATCCAAAACCCGACCCAATAGCTTAACGGCGTTCCGTTACGGTGGATGCCATGTGTCGGTCACCCTTGACGAAAGCACTTCTGTGACGCGCGATTTATCGTCATGGAAGTGGACACTTCCGTGATGATAATTTTGGTAATGTCATGGAACACTTCTACGATAGCACATGTATGACTATCTTGATTCTGTCATAAAATCATCATGGATGTACATGCATGACAGAAAACGCGACCTACTGTGACAAACACGTATCATCACGGAAGTGTATTTTTTTTTGTAGTGTCAGTTGTATGCCAAGTTCAGCAAATGTGAGTTTTGGTTGAAAGAAGTTGGATTCCTTGGACATGTTATATCAGGAGAAGGTATAGCAGTAGACCCCACCAAGGTTTAGTCAGTCACTGAATGGTTGGCACCCACTTCAGTTAGCGAGATCTGCAGTTTTCTTGGACTCGCAGGATACTACCGGAGATTCATTGAGAATTTTTCCAAGATTGCGAAGCCAATGACAGAGCTATTGAAGAAGGATACCAAATTTAAATGGACGGAAGAATGTGAAGCGAGTTTTCAAGAGTTAAAGAAATGTCTGACTACCGCCCCAGTACTGATTCTGCCGGATATACGCAAGGATTTCCGAGTGTATTGCGACGCCTCTCGCTTAGGACTTGGAGGAGTACTGATGCAGAACGGAAGAGTTGTTTCGTATGCCTCGCAACAACTGAAACCGCATGAGTTAAATTATGCCACGCATGACTTGGAGTTGGCTATCGTAGTGCATGCGTTGAAGACTTGGAGACATTATCTTATTGGAAACCATTGCGATGTATACACTGACCATAAGAGTTTGAAGTACATTTTCACACAGAAGGAGTTGAACCTTAGGCAGAGGAGATGGTTGGAGCTTATAAAGGATTATGACATGAAGCTTCACTATCATCCAGGAAAGGCCAATGTCGTAGCAGACGCTTTGAGCCGGAAGAGTTATGCCAACACACTCATAAGCGCAGGATTGCCAAAGGAGTTGGCAGAGGATCTCAGGGAGCTTCGATTGGAGATTATCCCTAGAGGTTTTGTTGCAACAATGGAAGTTTAGTCTACATTGTTAGGAAAGATTCAAGAAGCTCAGAAGGATGACAAAGAGATCACCGAGATAAAAGAGAGAATGAGCAAAGGAAAGGCCAAAGGTTTTCATAAGGATGAACACGACACCTTGTGGTTTGAGGACCGTGTTTATGTGCCCAATAACACAGAGATCAGGAAGTTAATACTTCAGGAGGCTCATGACTCACCATACTCGATTCACCCCGGAAACACCAAGATGTATGTGGATTTAAAGGAGCCTTTCTGGTGGACTGGTATGAAGAAGGATATTGCCGAGTATGTAGCCGTATGTGATGTATGTCAGAGAGTGAAGGCTGAACATCAAAAGCCAGCCGGATTGTTACAACCTATGCCGATACCCGAATGGAAGTGGGATAAGCTTGGCATGGATTTCATCACCGGATTGCCCAGGACCAAATCAGGATAGATTCTATATGGGTAGTAGTTGATCGCTTGACCAAATTATCTCACTTTATCCCAGTGAAAACCACCTATACAAGTGCCAAGTTGGCCAAGATATACATGACCAGGATCGTATGTTTGCATGGATTTCCAAGGACCATTGTATCAGATAGAGGAACCCAGTTTACCTCAAAGTTTTGGAATCAGTTGTATGAAACTTTGGGAACCAGACTGGAGTTCAGTACAGCTTTTCACCCGCAAACAGATGGACAGACCGAGAGAGTCAACCAGATTCTGGAGGATATGTTGAGAGCTTGTGCACTAGATTATGGATCTAGTTGGGATGACAACTTTCCCTACGTAGAGTTCTCATACAACAACAGTTACCAGGCCAGTTTGAAGATGGAACCTTTTGAAGCCTTGTACGGAAGTAGGTGCAAGACACCGTTGTTGTGGGATGAAGTTGGAGACCGTCAGTTGTTTGGACCAGATTTGATTAAGGAATCAGAAGAGAAGGTTAAATTGATTAAAGATAGACTGAAGGTAGCCCAGCCCCGACAGAAGAGTTATGCAGATTCAAAACGCAAGGAGGTAGTCTATGAAATCGGAGACAGAGTGTATCTTCGGGTATCAACACTCTGAGGAGTTAAGCGTTTTGGAGTTAAGGGAAAGTTAGTGCCACGCTTTGTGGGACCATACAGAGTTTTGGAACGTATGGGAGAAGTTGCTTATAAGTTGGAATTACCCGAAGGATTGTCAGGAGTTCACGATGTGTTCCATGTTTCTCAGTTGAAGAAGTGCCACGCGGAGATGGCCGACATTCCTCTGAGAGATACAGTACCGCTGGAAGCAATTCAGTTGGACAATGATTTGACCTATGAGGAGAAGCCAGTCAGGATTCTTGAGTTTGCCAGTCGGGTTACCCGCAGCAAGGTTATTAAGTTTTGCAAAGTTCAGTGGAGCCACCATACCGAGGACGAAGCCACCTAGGAACGAGAGGATGATCTTCGCAAAGATCACCCACACCTATTTTCTAGCCAACCCGAATTTCGAGGGCGAGATTCATCTTAAGGGGGGTAGGTTTGTAACATCCCAAATTTTCAATTTGAAATGTTATACATTAGATCATCATTGCATATCATATTTTATTGCATTTTGGATTGATCCTAGAAATTCTACGCAACTCAAGGACCTACGGAGAGAGTTGGGGATTTCATTATTTTCATATTCGAGTTTTCTCGAATTTTGAAAAGAGGATTGTTTGATTTTAATTATTTTCTCTTTGAATATTTCTTTTATAAAAATAAAAGAGAGAGGATAAAATGACTTCCTCAAAATAGAGAAATATCGAAGATTTAATATTAAAATCAAATAAGTTTTTTATTCGGAGTTTTATCGCTATTTTATTTGAATTAGGAAAAATATGCGTTTCTCAAATTTGCATTTTCGGCCCAAATAAATGTTCACCTTGTCCGGCTTATTTTTAGAGGACGGGGCAAATTTATTTCTGGATTTTTGGAGTCCGTTTAGTATTTCTTTTCTTTATTTTTCTGCACGTCGAAATTATTATTATTTTTTAAAAAAAGTGAACCGACTCCGGGCCGTACCCGAGCGGGACTCCGCCCGGGGGGCCTTTTTAAGCCGCGCCGCCGAGCCCGCAGCAGCCCAAACCGTGCCGCCGCCCAAACCCTAACCCTAGCCGCGCCGCCGCCGCCTCGCCTCGCGCGCTGCCGTCGCCGCCCGCCGCCCCACGCCGCCGCACCGGAGCCTCCCCGTCGTCGCCGGACCTTGCCTAACCCCGCCGGACCTAAGGTACCCGCCTCGGTTTTCGTGAGAAAACCGTTTGGTTTTTTTTGAAACCCTAGATCCGTTTTTTTAGATCTGGTTCGGTTATTTTTTCGGTTTAGTTATTTAGCGAACGCCCATTTTTACGTTCGTTTTAACAAACGGTTTTCACCGTTTAGCCGCAGACAGCGAACGTTCATTCGTTAGCCTGTTCGTCAGTTTTTCTTTTTCTCGGATTTTCCGCGATTATTTTCGATCGCGATTTCCGATCCGATTTTTGTTTTAGTATAACTTTTCACTCGTTTATCGGAATCAGGCGACTCAAGCGCCTAAATCTTCGTCTCGAAACCCTCTTCCCATTTAACCAAATTGAACAAGATTTTGATACAGTAAAAGTTTGACCTTAGTCCAGATTAGTAATCGGATCTTGTTTCTTTCGCAGTTTGAGTTTCGGTGCTCCGTTTGATTTGATTCCTTTTGCAAACCAGAGTTCTTAAGTTGAACTTTATGGTTAGATCTTCTTACTTGTGCTTTACCCGTGCGTCTTTGCTTGATTTCTTATGTATGCTATTGTTTGTTTGCGATAGAACACACGGAGTGCGAAGCGTGCTACTACGAGTCTCTAGGTTTTGCGGATCATCAGCAATGCAAGTAACACTTTGATCATATCCCCTTTATCATCCAATTTTTATGCATTAGTTTCAACCCTCAAACATTGCATGGTTAGGACTTGATAACATGTGGGATTGGGAAGTAGATGAGGTAGTACCTATTCACCTATTTGTTATCAAACCCTAGGAGTTACTTCTACGTTGCTTATATTGCTATGCTATGCTCGTAGACGTGGATTGGGTTTGAGTGAATCCATGATAGATGTGAGATTGTTAATTAATGGTTCAACGTAAGGTGGCAACTTTAATACACATCTAGGTGGATTGCTTGTCGGGCACCTGGAGAATCGAGTGTTGTCCTAGGAAATCCCGGAGTACCCGTGTGATAATCCTAAGGTCCGCCACCCAGGCTCAAAGGGAACTGAGATATTTCATGATAGAAACTTCCGTGTGCAGCCACAAGCTATTATGGGCTCTAGCATAGTTGAGTAAGTTGTGTGAAGCTCTTGAAGAAGTAGACTAGATGATGTACTGGGTTGTAGGTGGTATAGTCTATCCGGAGTAGGGAGTTAATGCTTCTGAAAGACTGTGTCTCGGTCATCCGTTTCTCAAACACCATGTAGTGTGAGAAATCCAATGGAGGAGATCGAGTCTTGTGGGGAAAAGTGCGCAAACCTCTGCAGAGTGTACAAACTAATCAGTGTTAGCCGTGTCCCCGGTTATGGACATCTTGAGTATCTAGTACTTGGATTATCATATGTATCTCATCACTCTAAATTAATATTGTTGGGTTGATAATTACTTTTAATTGGGATTGAGTTGGAGGAACCTTCTCAATGATGTTTCAACTACCATGATAGTTAAAAAATCTATTCCTTTGTTGTACGGAAAAATTGGCTTTCCGCAAAACTTTAACCGTAGAGCTTTACACCAGCCAAATATGCATATAGTGATAGCATTATTCTGTTCTTTCTCTACCGTGTTATATTGCCAGCATATTCCATGTGCTGACCCATTTTCGGGCTGCAACGTATTATGTTGCAGACTTTTCAGACGAGGAGTAAGGTTCGTTAGGTCGTTGTCGTGCAGCTTAGCTATGCCGTTGGAGTTGATGGACTCACTTTATCTTCCAAGCCTTCCGATGTTATCGTATTAGATGGCCTTAAGCCATATTTATTGTAATAAGTTCTCTTTTGAGACATTTGATGTAATAAGTGTGTGATTGCTACTCTGTTATAAATCCTTCGAGTACTGTGTGTGTCAGCATTACCGATCCAGGGATGACACTGAAGCACAGAGACTTGACCGTTTGAGGTCGGGTCGCTACATCTTCACCAACACCGTCTCTATGCCGTCGTGCTGCCGGAACTCATCTACTACTTCGCCCCTCTTGCTGGATCAAGAAGGCGAGGACGTCATCGAGCTGAACGTGTGCTGAACGCAGAGGTGTTGTACTTTAGGTACTTGATCGAGACGGATCGTGAAGGTGTACGACTACATCAACCGCGTTGGCAAACGCTTCCGCTTTCGGTTTACGAGGGTACGTAGACACACTCTCCCCTCTCGTTGTTATGTGTAACATCCCAATTTTCAATTAAGATGTTAATCATTAGGTCATCAGATGCATCCATGATTTGAGCATTTTTGAAGTTGTTTTATTAGGACATTTTGATTCAAGAGACCTTAAGCAACTCAAGGACCAATTGAGAGAGTTGGCGGTTTTCACAAAAATGCTTTTTTTGAAATTTCAAAATTGGTAATTTGGATCAAGGTGATTTTTATTTGAAATTATTTTTCCAATTATTTCAAAATAAATAAAATAAAGAGAGAAGATAATATGACTTCTTCAAAACAGAGGAAATAATGGAAATTTATTTTTTGAATAAAAATATATTTTATTTTAATTTTAATCGATATTTTAGTCGGTTAAATTAGGGGAAAATATGCATTTTTTTAAAAATTGCATTTAGTCCAGAAAAATGTTCACATTGTTCTAAATATTAGGAGAGGACAGTGAAAATTATTTTTGGAATTTTAGGATTTTTATTTTGTTTTATTTTGGTTTTTTCTCTGTGGCGATTTTTTTAAAAAAACTTTGGACCGACTGGGCCGAAGCCCAGCCGGCCCAGGCCATCGCCACCGACCCCAAGCCGCGGGAGTCCGGCTCCCGCATGAGCGCACCACCGTCGAGTCCGGCTGGACTCTGCCACTGCCTCGGCGCCCCGTCCCCAAGCCACCACCTCCCGCGACCCTTTGTAAGCCCAGCCACCCCGGCCCTCTTCTCCAAGCCGCCGCAAGCTGCCCAGCTGCAGCTTTGCCTCGCCGCCTTGCTGCCTCCCGCCGCCTCGCGCCGCCGCCTCCCGCTTCCCCGCGACGCCGTGCCCTCGCTAGCCGTCGTCCCACCACCGCTACCGTGCCACCCCGCTCCCCGGAGTTGCCGCCGCCGCCGGTTATTTTCCCCGAACCGGTATAAACCGATAAACTTGCTCGATTTTTTTTATGTAGTTTGGTTTTATTTTATTAGATCGGTTTATTATTTAGGTTAAGTTATTTCGTGAACATTCACCCGATTTGTTCTGTTAACGAACGATTTCGTTCGTTAGTTTCTGTTAGCGAACGTTCTTTCATTAGATTTTTCTTTTTAGTTTTATTTTCAGCCAGGGACCTATCCACAAATATTTTTCTTATAGATTAGTCCCTGAGCTTTAAACCCTCACTACTTTTTGCCCGTTTATCCAAATTCAGTGAAACCAACGCAAACTCTTCGTCTTGTTCCCCTCTTTCCAAATAAACAGCTTGACATGATTTTGAAATTTTAAATTTTGGTTTCAAGCAGATTTGAATTCGAATCTCTTTTGATCGTAGTTTGTGTTTCGTAACTCCGATTTGATTGATTCTTTTTGCAAATCAAAGCTCTTCACTTGAACTTTCTGTTAAGATCTTTTATTTTGATTTTACCTTTGCATCTATTGTTTGAGTGCTTATGTATGCTATTGTTTGTTCATGATAGAGTTTCCAGAGTGCAAGGCTTGCTACTACAAATCTCTAGGGGTTTTTCGACCGTCAGCAAGGCAAGTTACACTCTGATCATATCCCTTTATTACCCAGTTTTTATGCATTAGTCTCAACCCTCAAAAATTGCATGAGTAGGTTTTGATAACATGTGGGTATTGGGAAGTAGTTGATGAGGTAGGAACCTATTGTCTTATATCAAACCCCGGGTATTTAATGTTATGCTTGTACTACTTTGCTATGCTTGTAGACGTGGATTGGCATGTGAGATTCATGAAAGATGTGAGAGTTAATGTTTAACTAAGGGAAACTTAAGGTGGCTACTTTAATACACATCCGGGTGGATTGGTTGCGGGCACCTGGAGCAATCCAGTGTTGTCCTAGGATATCCTGGAGTACCCGTGTGATCATCCTATGGAATGCCACCCAGGCTCAAAGGGATCATAATATTATTCATACTTAGAAACTTCCGTGTGCAGCCACAAGCCATTATGGGCTCTAGCATAGTTGAGTAATTTGTGTGACCTCTTTCAATGGTAGGTGATAATCCACAAGTATAGGGGGTCGCAACAGTTTTTGAGGGTAGAGTATTCAACCCAAATTTATTGATTCGACACAAGGGGAGCCAAAGAATATTCTCAAGTATTAGCAGCTAAGTTGTCAATTCAACCACACCTGGAAACTTAATATCTGCAGCAAAGTATTTAGTAGCAAAGTAATATGATAGTAGTGGTAACGGTGGCAAAAGTAACGGTAGCAGTTTTGGTTTTATAGTGATTGTAACAGTAGCTATGGAAAAGAAAATAAGCGAAGATCAATATATGAAAAGCTCGTAGGTAATGGACCAGTGATGGATAATTATGTCGGATGTGATTCCTCATGCAATAGTTATAACATAGGGTGACACAGAACTAGCTCCAGTTCATCAATGTAATGTAGGCATGTATTTCGAATATAGTCATACGTGCTTATGGAAAAGAACTTGCATGACATCTTTTGGCCTACCCTCCCGTGGTAACGGGGTCCTATTGGAAACTAAGGGATATTAAGGCCTCCTTTTAATAGAGTACCGGACCAAAGCATTAACACTTAGTGAATACATGAACTCCTCAAACTACGGTCATGACCGATAAGTATCCCGATTATTGTCACTTTGGGGTTGACGGATCATAACACATAATAGGTGACTATAGGCTTGCAAGATAGGATCAAGAGCTCACATATATTCATGAAAACATAATAGGTTCAGATATGAAATCATGGCACTCGGGCCCTAGTGACAAGCATTAAGCATAGCAAAGTCATATCAACATCAATTTCTGAACATAGTGGATACTAGGGATCAAACCCTAAAAAACTAACTCGATTACATGATAAATCTCATCCAACCCATCACCGTCCAGCAAGCCTACGATGGAATTACTCACGCACGGCGGTGAGCATCATAAAATTCGTGATGGAGGAAGGTTGATGATGACGATGGCGATGGATTCCCCTCTCCGGAGCCCCGAATGGACTCCAGGTCAGCCCTCCCGAGAGAGATTAGGGCTTGGCGGCGGCTCTGTATCATAAAACGCGATAAATCCTTCTCCCCTACTTTCTTCTCCCCAAACGTGAATATATGGAGTTGGAGTTGAGGTCGGCAGAGCACCAGGGGGCCCACAAGGCAGGGGGGCGCCCCCCACCCTCGTGGACAGGGTGTTGGGCCCTTGGCCTTGATTCTTTCGCCAGTATTTTTATATATTCCGAAAATATTCTCCATTGATTTTCCGGTCATTCCAAGAACTTGTATTTCTGCACAAAAATAACACCATGGCAATTCTGCTGAAAACAATGTCAGTCCAGGTAGTTCCATTCAAATCATGCAAGTTAGAGTCCAAAACAAGGGCAAAAGTGTTTGGAAAAACTTTTACAAACTCTGTTTGCTCTTGTTGTTGTAAATATGTAAAGCCAACATTCAAGTTTTCAGCAAAGATTATGGACTAACCATATTCACAATAACATTTAGGTCTCATGTTTACTCATATCAATGGCATAATCAACTAGCGAGCAATAATAATAAATCTCGGGTGATAACACTTTCCCAAAACAATGATAATATGATATAACAAGATGGTATCTCGCTAGCTGATAACCCACAAGTATAGGGGATCACAATAGTTTTCGAGGGTAGAGTATTCAACCCAAATTTATTGATTTGACACAAGGGGAGGAAAAGAATATTCTCAAGTATTAGCAGCTAAGTTGTCTATTCAACCACACCTGGAAACTTAATAGCTGCAACAAAGTGTTTAGTACCAAAGTAATATGATAGTGGTGATAACGGTAGCAAAAGGTAACAATAGTAAAAGTAATCTTTCTGGTATTTTGTAGTGATGATAGCAATAGCATCAGAAAAGTAAATAAGCAAAGAACAATATATGGAAAGCCCGTAGGCAATGGATCAGTGATGGAGAATTATGTCGGATGCGGTTCATCATGTAACAGGCATAACCTAGGGTGACACAGAACTAGCTCCAGTTCATTGATATAATGTAGGCATGTATTCTGAACATAGTCATACGTGCTTATGGAAAAGAACTTGCATGACATCTTTTGTCCTACCCTCCCGTGGCAGCAGGGTCCTTACGGAAACTAAGGGATATTAAGGCCCCCTTTTAATAGAGAAGCGGAACAAAGCATTAACACATAGTGAATACATGAACTCCTCAAACTATGGTCATCACCGGTAAGTATCCCGATTATTGTCACTTCGGGGTTAACGGTTCATAACACATAATAGGTGACTATAGACTTGCAAGATAGGATCAAGAACACTAATATATTGATGAAAACATAATATGTTCAGATCTGAAATCATGACTATAGACAAGCATTAAGCATAGCAAAGTCATAACAACATCAATCTCAGAACATAGTGGACACTAGGGATCGAACCCTAACAAAACTAACTCGATTACATGATAGATCCCATCCAACCCATCACCGTCCAGCAAGCCTACCATGGAATTACTCACGCACGGCGGTGAGCATCATCAAATTGGTGATGGAGGATGGTTGATGATGATGATAGCGACGGATTCCCCTCTCCGGAGCCCCGAACGGACTCCACATCAGCCCTCCCGAGAGGTTTTAGGGCTTGGCGGTGGCTCCGTATCGTAAAATGCGATGATTTCTTCTCCTTGATTTTTTTCTCCCCGAAACTCAATATATGGAGGTGGAGTTAGAGTCGGAGAGGCAACAGGGGGCCCACGAGGTAGGGGGCGCGCCCTAGGGGGGCAGGCGCGCCCCCCACCCTCGTGGCAAGACGGTGGGCCCCTGGCCTTCATCTTTGGTAGGTATTTTTCTTATTTTCTGAAAAGTGTCTCTGTGAAGTTTCAGGTCATTCCGAGAACGTTTGCTCCTGCATATAAATAACACCATGGTAATTCTGCTGAAAACAGTGTCAGTCCGGGTTAGTTCCATTCAAATCATGCAAGTTAGAGTCCAAAACAAGGGAAAAAGTGTTTGGAAAAGTAGATACGTTGGAGACGTATCAACTCCCCCAAGCTTAAACCCTTGCTTGTCCTCAAGCAATTCAGTTGACAAACTGAAAGTGATAAAGAAAAACTTTTACAAACTCTGTTTGCTCTTGTTGTTGTAAATATGTAAAGCCAGCATTCAAGTTTTCAGCAAAGATTATAACTAACCACATTCACAATAACGCATAGGTCTCAAGTTTACTCATATCAATTGCATAATCAACTAGCGAGCCATAATAATAAAACTCGGATGACAACACTTTCTCAAAACAATCATAATATGATATAACAGGATGGTATCCCGCTAGCCCTTTTTGAGACCGCAAAACATAAATGCAAAGCACCTTTAAAGACCAAGGACTGACTAGACATTGTAATTCATGGTAAAAGAGATCCAGTCAAGTCATACTCAATGTAAACTAACAGTAATGAATACAAATGACAGCGGTGCTCTCCAACTGGTGCTTTTTAAATAGAGGATGATGACTCAACATAAAAGTAAATAGATAGGCCCTTCGCAGAGGGAAGCAGGGATTTGTAGAGGTGCCAGAGCTCGGTTTTGAAACAGAGGTGAATAATATTTTGAGCGGTATACTTTCATTGTCAACATAACAAATAAGAGATGGCGATATCATCCATGCTACACACATTATAGGCGGTTCCCAAACAGAATGGTAAAGTTTATACTCCCCCTTCCACCACAAGCATCAATCCATGGCTTGCTCGAAACAACGAGTGCCTCCAACTAACAAGAGTCCCAGGGGGAGCTTTGTTTGCAATTATTTTGATGTAGTTTGCATAAAGCATGGGACTGGGCATCCCGGTGACCAGCCATTTATCTCGTGAGTGAGGAGCGGAGTCCACTCCTCTTGAGAATAACCCACGTAACATGGAAGATATAGACAGCCCTAGTTGATACATGAGCTATTCGAGCATACAAAACAGGATATTTATTTGAAGGTTTAGAGTTTGGCACATACAAATTTACTTGGAACGGCAGGTAGATACTGTATATAGGTAGGTATAGTGGACTCATGTGGAATAACTTTGGGGTTTAAGGGATTGGATGCACAAGCGGTATTCCCGCTTAGTACAGGTGAAGGCTAGCAAAAGACTGGGAAGCAACCAGCTAGAGAGCGACAACAATCATGAACATGCATTAAAATTAATCAACATTGAATGCAAGCATGAGTAGGATATAATCCACCATGAACATAAATATCGTGAAGGCTATGTTGATTTTGTTTCAACTACATGCATGAACATGTGCCAAGTCAAGTCACTTAAATCATTTAGAGGAGGATACCACCCTATCATACCACATCATAGCCATTTTAATAGCATGTTGGCACACAATGTAAGCCATTATAACTCATAGCTAATCAAGCATGGCACAAGAAACTATGATCTCTAGTTGTCATTGCAAACATGTTTATTCATAATAGGCTGAATCAGGAACGATGAACTAATCATATTTAAAAAAACAAGAGAGGTCGAGTTCATACTAGCTTTTCTCATCTCAGTCAGTCCATCATATATCGTCATAATTGCCTTTCACTTGCACGACCGAACGATGTGGATAATAATAATAATAGTGCACGTGCATTGGACTAAGCTGGAATCTGCAAGCATTCAATAAACCGGAGAAGACAAGGCAATATGGGCTCTTTTGTCAGATCAACAATAATGCATATAAGAGCCACTTCAACAATTTAATCATGGTCTTCTCCTATCGACCCCCAAAGAAAAGAAAAGAAATAAAACTATTTACACGGGAAAGCTCCCAACAAGCAAAAGAAGAACAGGAAATATTTTTGGGTTTTCTTTTTAGTTACTACTACAAGCATGGAAGGTAAATTAATTAAAAGCTACAACTAATTTTTTTTGGTTTTTCTTAAGGTTTATTAAACACACAAGAAGAAAGCATAAAAAGGAAAATAAACTAGCATGGATGATACAATGAAAAAGTATGAGCACCGACATCTAGCAATAAGTGTGTGAGAATAAATGTAATGTCAGTGAGAAATACGTACTCCCCCAAGCTTAGGCTTTTGGCCTAAGTTGGTCTATGGCCATGGCTGGCCTAGCGGATATCCATAATAATAGTTGGGGTCGTACTGTGGTGCAGACGAGGAAGACTCTGATTGCCACTAGCTAACAATCATCTCCGGAACCCACTGGTAATTGAACTGTCGTGAAGGATCAAATTGTGGTTCCGGCTCTGGCTCCTCGGCTGGTGCAGGGTTCCAGTAGGCATGAATAGCCGTCAACGGAACAAGGTACGTGCCTACAGTCAAATCAAACAAAGAAGGAGCAGGCAAGCTAATAGTCTCAGGATGATGTTTATTAAAGAACAATTAATATTTAAGCTCTCCTTCCCTATTCTTAACAATAAAATCATGCGCCACCATACTTTTATAATCTAAATAAACATGAGGCAGCACCTTTTCTTCCTTCTCATAATGCCTAATAGGTATGTTAAAATGTGCAGCTAGGCGTGTAGCATAGATGCCTTCAAAGATGGGGCCCTTGGTACGGTTCAGACTTAACCGTTTGGCAATAATGTTGCCCATACTAAAAGAGTTATCACCGTATAAACGATGGTGCAAAATAATAATATCAGGGATACTCAGGTTTCCATAGTTTCCTCGACCAATTAAGCAATGACTAGCAAATGATGCAAAATAACGTAAAACAGGAAAGTGTATGCTAGTGATTCGTGCATCGGAAACCTTCCTTGTTTCCCCTACAGTGATAGTGTCAATAAATCCCTCCACATCATCACGATGTGGTTCTTCTGTATTGCCCTCAAAAGGGACTAAAAAAATCCGACAGAAATCAGAAAGTGACATCTCCTTATGATCATCATATAAATAAAACTCCACCGTAGGTGGTGAGCTCCTAGAATGGAAATGAAAGTTTTGCACAAAGATATTTGTGAGCAAGAGATACTGATCGCATTGGTCGTGGAGGAAAGCGGTAAGGCCTGCAGTCTGAGCCAATCCATGAAAATATTCATAAATCCTGGCTGCTCTTAAGAAATCCTCGAAAGGCCATTCACACGCCCGAACCTCCGCGGTGCGAGGCAGATTATACATAGGCTTCGGTGCCTTTTCCTTCGAGCTTTGGCTCGATGAGCCCCTCAAAAGTCTCCTCATCATTTTCTGAAAAATTCTGAATTTTTTAGTAACTTCAAAATAAAAGTAAACCAAACTCAATAATATTGATAGCAACTACTCCTACAAGTGCCTAGGGCCTATATCATGCATCAAAACTACTTTTGACCATATAAATTTGACATGCAAGCTCAAGAACAGGGTCACCTAAGCAGAAAAAATTTGCAATGAATAAAGCACTAGAACAAAAACTAATTGGACCAATGGAGGAGTCACATACCAAGGAACAATCTCCCCAAGCAGTTTTGTGAGAGGTGCTTTGAGCAAGGAGATCGAAAATGGCAGCAAAACGAGCTTGGACTCGGGTTTGAGCTGGTTATTCATGTTTGGGGAGGAAGATGAAGTGTATGGGTGAAAGGATAAGTGGAGGAGGGCCAACGTGGGTCCACGAGGCAGGGGGCGCACCCTCCACCCTCGTGGCAAGGTGGTTGGCCCCCTGGTGTGTTCTTAGTTCCATAAATCCTCAAATATTCTAGAAAAAATCATATTTAATTTTCAGGGCATTTGGAGAACTTTTATTTTCGAGGTATTTTTATATTGCACGGATAATCAGATAACAGACAGAAAATTATTTATTTTTATTTTATTTAATATAAATAATAGAGAGTAAAAGTGGGGTACAGAAGGTTGTGCCTTCTAGTTTCATCAATCTCATGATCATCAAAAGGAATCCACTAACAAGATTGATCAAGTCTTGTTAACGAACTCATTCCGAATAACATGGAACCGGAGAAATTTTGAATAACACTATGTTACCTCAACGGGGATATGCACATCCCAATAATAAGAATATCATATTTCTTCTTGACAGTAGGAAGAGGAAATTCAAAACCTCCAAATATAATCGATGGAATTTTTCCAATAGAGTTGATACTGTGAACTTGAGGTTGTTTCCTCGGGAAGTGTACCGTATGCTCATTACCATTAACATGAAAAGTGACATTGCCTTTAGTGCAATCAATAATAGACCCTGCAGTATTCAAAAAGGGTCTTCCAAGAATAATAGACATGCTATCGTCCTCGGGAATATCAAGAATAACAAAGTCCGTTAAAATAGTAACATTTGCAACTACAACAGGCACATCCTCACAAATACCGACAGGTATAGCAGTTGATTTATCAACCATTTGCAAAGATATTTCAGTAGGTGTCAACTTATTAAAATCAAGTCTATGATATAAGGAGAGAGGTATAACAGTAACACCAGCTCCAAGATCACATAAAGCAGTTTTAACATAATTTCTTTTAATAGAGCATGGTATAGTGGGTACTCCTGGATCTCCAAGTTTCTTTGGTATTCCACCCTTAAAAGTGTAATTAGCAAGCATGGTAGAAATTTCAGCTTCCGGTATCTTTCTTTTATTTGTAATAATATCTTTCATATACTTAGCGTAAGGATTGGTTTTGAGCATATCAGTTAATCGGATACGCAAAAACATAGGTCTATTCATTTCAGCAAAGCACTCAAAATCCTCATCATCCTTTTTCTTGGATGGTTTGGGAGGAAAGGGCATGGCTTTCTGAACCCAAGGCTCTCTTTCTTTACCATGTTTCCTAGCAACAAAATCTTTCTTATCATAATGGTGATTCTTTGATTGTGGGTTATCAAGATCAACAGCAGGTTCATTTTCTATATCATTATCATTACTAGGTTGAGCATCATTATGAACATTATTATTAGCATTATCACTAGTTTCAGGTTCATTACCAGATTGAGTTTCAGCATCAGAAATAGAAATATCATTTGGATTCTCAGGTGTTTCAACAATAGGATCACTAGAAGCATGCAAAGTCCTATCATTTTTCTTTTTCTTCTTTTTAGAAGAACTAGGTGCATCTAAATTATTTCTCTGAGAATCTTGCTCAATTCTCTTAGGATGGCCTTCAGGATACAAAGGTTCCTGAGTCATTCTACCAGTTCTAGTAGCCACTCTAATAGCATTATCATTATTTTTACTATTCAATTCATTGAGCAAATCATTTTGAGTTTTAAGTACTTGTTCTACTTGAGTGGTAACCATAGAAGCATGTTTACTAATAAGTTTAAGTTCACCTTTGACATTAGCCATGTAATCACCCAAGTGTCCAAGCATATTTGAATTGTATTTTAGTTGTCTACCAAAATAAGCATTAAAGTCTTCTTGCTTAGCCATAAATTTATCAAACTCATCTAAGCATGGGCTAGCAATTTTAGTAAATGGGATTATAGCTTTATCATATCTATAGAGAGAATTTACCTTTACTACCTATGTCGGGTTATCAAGACCATGAGTTTCTTCAATAGGTAAAGGATTTGGATTATACGTTTCTTCAATAGGCGGTAAATTAAGACCATGTATTTCTTCAATAGGAGGTAAATTCTTAACATCTTCAGCTTTAATACCTTTTTCTTTCATAGATTTCTTTGCCTCTTGCATATCTTCTGGACTGAGAAATAGAATACCCCTCTTCTTCGGAGTTGGTTTAGGAATAGGCTCAGGAATTGGCTCCGGAGGTGTCCAATTATTTTCATTTGTCAACATATTATTCAATAGAATTTCAGCTTTATCCGGTGTTCTTTCCCTGAACACAGAACCAGCACAACTATCCGGGTAATCTCTGGAGGCATCGGTTAGTCCATTGTAAAAGATATCAAGTATTTCATTTTTCTTAAGAGGATGATCAGGCAAAGCATTAAGTAATTGAAGAAGCCTCCCCCAAGATTATGGGAGACTCACTTCTTCAATTTGCACAAAATTTTATATATCCCTTAAAGCAGCTTGTTTCTTATGAGCAGGGAAATATTTAGCAGAGAAGTAATAAATCATATCCTGGGGACTACGCACACAACCAGGATCAAGAGAATTAAACCATATCTTAGCATCACCCTTTAATGAGAACGGAAATATTTTAAGGATATAAAAGTAGCGAGTTCTCTCATCTTTAGTGAATAGGGTAGCTATATCATTCAATTTAGTAAGATGTGCCACAACAGTTTCAGATTCATAACCATGAAAAGGATCAGATTCAACCAAAGTAATTATATTAGGATCAACGGAGAATTCATAATCCTTATCAGTAACAAAGATATGTGAAGTAGCAAAAGCAGGGTCAGGTTTGATTCTAGCATTTAGAGATTGCGTACTCCATTTAGCTAATAATTTTTTAAGTTCAGTTCTATTTCTGCAAGCTAAAATAGCTAAAGAAGCATCTTGATCAAAAACATAACCCTTAGGAATGGCAAGTGGTTCTTCATCATCACTTTCATCAGTATCATCTGATTTAATATTTTCAATTTCTCTAGCCCTAGCAAGTTGTTTATCAAGAAAAGCACTAAGTGGCATAGTAGTATCAGGCATAGAGGTAGTTTCATCATAAGTATCATGCATAGCAGAAGTGGCATTATCAATAACATGTGACATATTAGAATGAATAGCACAAGTAGGTGTAGGTGTCGCAAGCTTACTCAGAACAGAAGGTGAATCAAGTGCAGAGCTAGATGGCAGTTCCTTACCTCCCCTCGTAGTTGAGGGATAGACCTTGGTTTTTGGATCTCTCAAGTTCTTCATAATGATAAGCAGATATATATCCCAAGTGACTCAAAGAATAGAGCTATGCTCCCCGGCAACGGTGCCAGAAAATAGTCTTGATAACCCACAAGTATAGGGGATCGCAATAGTTTTCGAGGGTAGAGTGTTCAACCCAAATTTATTGATTCGACACAAGGGGAGCCAAAGAATATTCTCAAGTATTAGCAGCTGAGTTGTCAATTCAACCACACCTGGAAACTTAATAGCTACAGCAAAGTGTTTAGTAGCAAAGTAATATGATAGTGGTGATAACGGTAGCAAAAGGTAACAGTAGTAAAAGTAATGTTTTTGGTATTTTGTAGTGATGATAGCAATCGCAACGGAAAAGTAAATAAGCAAAGAACAATATATGGAAAGCTCGTAGGCAATGGATCAGTGATGGAGAATTATGCCGGATGCAGTTCATCATGTAACAGTCATAACCTAGGGTGACACAGAACTAGCTCCAGTTCATTGATATAATGTAGGCATGTATTCCGAACATAGTCATACGTGCTTATGGAAAAGAACTTGCATGGCATTTTTGTCCTACCCTCCCGTGGCAGCGGGGTCCTTACGGAAACTAAGGGATATTAAGGCCTCCTTTTAATAGAGAACCGGAACAAAGCATTAACACATAGTGAATACATGAACTCCTCAAACTACGGTCATCACCGGTAAGTATCCCGATTATTGTCACTTCGGGGTTAACGAATCATAACACATAATAGGTGACTATATACTTGCAAGATAGGATCAAGAACATTCATATATTGATGAAAACATAATAGGTTCAGATCTGAAATCATGGCACTCGGGCCCTAGTGACAAGCATTAAGCATAGCAAAGTCATAGCAACATCAATCTCAGAACATAGTGGACACTAGGGATCAAACCCTAACAAAACTAACTCGATTACATGATAGATCCCATCCAACCCATCACCGTCCAGCAAGCCTACGATGGAGTTACTCACGCACGGCGGTGAGCATCATGAAATTGGTGATGGAGGATGGTTGATGATGACGATGGCGGCGGATTCCCCTCTCCGGAGCCCCGAACGGACTCTAGATCAGCCCTCCCGAGAGGTTTTAGGGCTTGGCGGTGGCTCCGTATCGTAAAACGCAATGATTTCTTCTCCTTGATTTTTCTCTCCCTGAAACTCAATATATGGAGGTGGAGTTGGAGTCGGAGAGGCAACAGGGGGCCCACGAGGTAGGGGGCGCGCCCCCCACCCTAGTGGCAAGACGGTGGGCCCCCTGGCCTTCATCTTTGGCAGGTATTTTTCTTATTTTCTGAAAGTGTCTCCGTGAAGTTTCAGGTCATTCCGAGAACATTTGCTCCTGCACATAAATAACACCATGGTAATTCTGCTGAAAACAGTGTCAGTCCGGGTTAGTTCCATTCAAATCATGCAAGTTAGAGTCCAAAACAATTGCAAAAGTGTTTGGAAAAGTAGATACATTGGAGATGTATCACTAGCCCTTTCTGAGACCGCAAAACATAAACGCAGAGCACCCCTGAAGATCAAGGGCTGACTAGAAATTGTAATTCATGATAAAAGAGATCCAGTCAAGTCATACTCAATGTAAACTAATAATAATGCATACAAATGACAGCGGTGCACTCCAACTAGTGCTTTTTAATAAGAGGATGATGACTCAACATAAAAGTAAATAGATAGGCCCTTCGTGGAGGGAAGCAGGGATTTGTAGAGGTGCAAGAGCTCGGTTTTGAAATAGAGATGAATAATGTTTTAAGCGGTATACTTTCATTGTCAACATAACAACCAAGAGATTTCGATATCTTCCATGCTACACACATTATAGGCGGTTCCCAAGTAGAATGGTAAAGTTTATACACCCCCACCACCAACAAGCATCAAACCATGGCTTGCCCGAAACTACGGGTGCGTCTAACTAACAACAATCCTGGGGGAGTTTTGTTTGCAATTATTTTGATTTGATTTGAGCATGGGACTGGGCATCCCGGTGACCAGCCATTTTCTCGTGAGTGAGGAGTGGAGTCCACTCCTCTTGAGAATAACCCGCCTAGCATGGAAGATATAGACAGCCCTAGTTGATACATGAGCTATTTGAGCATACAAAACAGAATTTTTATTTGAAGGTTTAGAGTTTGGCACATACAAATTTACTTGGAACGGCAGGTAGATACCGTACATAGGAAGGTATGGTGGACTCATATGGAATAACTTTGGGGTTTATGGGAGTGAATGCACAAGCAGTATTCCCGCTTAGTACAAGTGAAGGCTAGAAAAAGACTGGAAAGCGACCAGCTAGAGAGCGACAATAGTCGTGAACATGCATTAAAATTAATCAACACTGAATGCAAGCATGAGTAGGATATAATTCACCATGAACATAAATATTGTGGAGGCTATGTTGATTTGTTTCAACTACATGCGTGAACATGTGCCATGTCAAGCCACTCGAATCGTTCAAAGGAGGATACCACCCTATCATACCACATCACAACCATTTTAATAGCATGTTGACACGCAAGGTAAGCCATTATAAACTCCTAGCAAATTAAGCATGGCATGGGAAACTATAATCTCTAATTGTCATTGCAAACATGTTTCATTCATAATAGGCTGAATCAGGAACGATGAACTAATCATATTTACAAAAACAAGAGAGGTCGAGTTCATACCAGCTTTGCTCATCGCAATCAGTTCATCATATATCGTCATTATTGCCTTTCACCTGCACAACCAAATAGTGTGGATAATAATGATAGTGCACGTGCATTGGACTAAGCTAGAATCTGCAAGCATTCAATTCAAGGGAGAAGACAAGGTAATATGGGCTCTTTGTTAGATCAACAATAATGCATATGAGAGCCACTCAACATTTTCATTATGGTCTTGTCCTCTCGACCCCAAAAGTACACGGGAAAGCTCCCAACAAGCAAAAGAAGAACGAGAAATCTTTTTGGGTTTTCATTTTAATTACTACTACTACAAGCATGGAAAGTAAACTAGCTAAAAGCTACAACTATTTTTTTGGTTTTTCTTAAGGTTTTTCAAACACACAAGAAGAAAGCTTAAAAATAAAATAAACTAGCATGGATATTACAATGAAACGGTATGAGCACCGACAACTGGCATGAGTGTGTGAACATGAATGTAATGTCGGTGAGAAATACATACTCCCCCAAGATTAGGCTTTTGGTCTAAGTTGGTCTATGGCCACGGATCAAAACTGTCCTCTCCGGTGTACTGAGGAGTGTCTTCGGGGTGCCACTGGTTGGCGATCTCCTCCGGATCCCACTGATAAACAGACTGACCGTGAGGATCAGATAGTGGCTCCGGCTCTGGAGCTGATGTCAGGCTCTGGTATGCCTGAATGGCTTCCGGCAAAACAAGGTACGTGCCTGAAAATATGTTGAACAAAGAGGGAGCAGGCAAGGTAATAGTTTGAAAGTGATTCTTATCAAACATTAGCCTATAGTTAAGCATCTTCTTCTTATTCTTAACAATAAAATCATGTGCTACCATGCTCTTATAATCTAGAAAAATATGAGGCAGCAACTTTTCCTCTTTCTCTTAATGCCTAATAGGTATGTTAAAGTGTGCAGCAAGGCGTGAGGCGAAGATGCCTCCAAAGACGGGACCCTTTGTACAGTTCAGATTTAACCGTTTAGCAACAATAGCGTCTAAATTGAAAGTGGTATCACGAAACAAAGCATGGCGCAAAATAACAATATCAGGGGCACTAAAATTTCCATAGTTCCCTCGACCAATTAAGCATCCACTAGCAAATATTGCAAAGTAACGTAGAACAGGAAAATGTATGCTAGTGATTCTTGCATCGGAAACTTTCCTCGTTTCCCCTACAGCAATCATATCAATAAATCCCTCCACATCATTACGATGTGGTTCCTCTATGCTGCTCTCAAAGGGTATCCTACAAACCCGGCAAAAATCATAAAGTGACATCTCCTTATGCTCATCATATAAATAAAATTCCACCGAAGGTGGTGATCTCCTAGCATGGAAATGAAATTTTTTTCACAAAAATATTGGTGAGTAAGAGATACTGTTCACGCTAGTCGTGGAGGAAGTCGGTGAGGCCTGCATTCTCAGCCAAATAATAAAAGTCTTCATAAATCCCGGCCTCTCTCTCAAGAACTCGTCACAAGGCCATTCACACGGCCAAACCTCCGCAGTACGAGGGATATTATACTTGGGCTTCTTATTTTTTTCACTTTGCTTATCCTTAGAGCTTCAGCTCGATGAGCCCCTCAAGAATCTCTTCATCTTTTTCTGAAAATTTCTGAAATTTTTCATAACTTGAAATAAAAGTGAACCAAACTCAACAAAATTGATAGCAACCACTCCTACAAGTGCCTAGAGGTTATATCATGAATTAAAACTACTTTTGACCACATAAATTTGACATGCAAGCTCAAGAATAGGGTCACCTAAGCAGCAAAAATTTGCAATAAATAAAGCACTAGAACAAAAACTAATTGGACCATTGGAGGAGTCACATACCGAAGAACAATCCCCCAAAGCAGTTTTGTGAATGGAGCTTTGAGCAAGGAGATCGAAAATGGCAACAAGATGAGCTAGAACTCGGGTTTGAGCCGGTGGATAATTTTTTCTGGAGGAATACGAAGTGTGTGGGTGCAAGAATAAGTGGAGGGGGCCACGTGGGGTCCACGAGGTAGGGGCGTGCCCTCCACCCTCGTGGGCACATGGTGGGTCCCCCTGATGTGTTCTCAGTGCCAATGATTCTTAAATATTCTAGAAAAAATCATATTAAATTCTCGGGGCATTTGGAAAACTTTTATTTTCGGGGTATTTTTTAATGCAAGGATAATTCAGAAAACAGATAGAAAATACTATTTTTACTTTATTTAAGATAAATAACAGAAAGTAAAAAGAGGGTACAGAAAGTTGTGCTTTCTAACTTCATCCATCTCATGCTCATCAAAAGGAATCCACTAACAAGGTTGATCAAGTCTTGTTAAGAAACTCATTCCGAATCGCATGAAACCGGAAAAATTTCGAATAACACTAGGTTACCTCAACAGGGATATGCACATCCCCAACAATAAGAATATCATATTTCTTCTTGGCAGTAGGGAGAGGAAATTCAAAACCTCCAATAGTAATCGTTGAAAATTTTCCAATAGAATTGATACTATGGACTTGAGGTTGTTTCCTCGGAAAGTGTACCGTATGCTCATTACCATTAACATGAAAAGTGACATTGCCTTTGTTGCAATCAATAACAGCCCCTGCAGTATTCAAAAAGGGTCTACCAAGGATAATCGACATACTATCATCCTCGGGAATATCAAGAATAACAAAGTCCGTTAAAATAGTAACGTTTGCGACCACAACATGCACATCCTCACAAATACCGACAGGTATAGCAGTTGATTTATCGGCCATTTGCAAAGATATTTCAGTAGGTGTCAACTTATTCAAATCAAGTCTACGATATAAATAGAGAGGCATAACACTAACACCGGCTCCAAGATCACATAAAGCAGTTTTAACATAGTTTCTTTTAATGGAGCATGGTATAGTTGGTACTCCTGGATCTCCAAGTTTCTTTGGTATTCCACCTTTAAAAGTGTAATTAGCAAGCATGGTGGAAATTTCAGCTTCCGATATCTTTCTTTTATTAGTAACAATATCTTTCATATACTTAGCATAAGGATTCATTTTAAGCATATCAGCCAAACGCATACACAAAAGATAGGTCTAATCATTTCAGCAAAGCACTCAAAATCCTCATCATCTTTTTTCTTGGATGGTTTAGGAGGAAAAGGCATGGGTTTCTGAACCCATGGTTCTCTTTCTGTACCGTGCTTCCTAGCAATAAAGTCTCTCTTATCATAACGTTGATTCTTTGATTGTGGGTTATCAATATCAACAGCAGGTTCAATCTCTACATCATTATCATTGCTAGGTTGAGCATCAACATGAACATCATCATTAACATTATCACTAGGTTCATGTTCATTACCAGATTGTGTTTCAACATCACAAATAGAAATATCATTGGGATTCTCAGGTGTGTCTACAACAGGTTCACTAGAAGCATGCAAAGTCCTATCAATTTTCTTTTTCTTCTTCTTAGAAGAACTAGGTGCATCAACATTAATTCTCTAAGAATCTTGCTCAATTCTCTTCGGGTGACCCTCAGGATACAAAGGTTCCTGAGTCATTTTACCCCCTCTAGTCATAACTCTAACAGCATTATCATTTTTCTTATTATTTAATTCATTGAGCAAATCATTCTGAGCTTTAAGTACTTGTTCTACTTGAGTGGTAACCATAGAAGCATGTTTACTAATAAGTTTAAGTTCACCTTTAACTCTAGACATATAATCACTCAAGTGTTCAATCGTATAAGAATTACGTTTCAATTGTCTACCAACATAAGCATTGAAGTCTTCTTACTTAACCATAAAGTCATCAAACTCATCCAAGCATTGGCTAGCAAACTTAGTAGATGGGATTTCACATTTATCAAATCTTTAGAGAGAATTTACCTTTACTTCCTGTGTCGGGTTATCAAGACCATGTATTTCTTCAATAGGTGGTAAATTCTTAACATCTTCAGCTTCAATACCTTTTTCTTTCATAGATTTCTTTGCCTCTTGCATATCTTCAGGACTGAGAAATAGGATACCCCCTTTCTTCAGAGTTGGTTTAGGAGTTGGTTCAGGAAGTGTCCAAACATTTTCATTACTCAACATATTATTCAATTGCAATTCAACTTGATCAACAGTTCTTTTCCTGAAAACACAACCAACACAACTATCCAGGTGGTCTCTGGAAGCATCGGTTAGTCCATTATAAAAGATATCAAGTATTTCATTCTTCTTGAGAGGATGATCAGGCAAAGCATTAAGTAATTGGAGAAGCCTCCCCAAGCTTGTGGGAGACTCTCTTCTTCAATTTGCACAAAATTATATATTTCCCTTAAGGCAGCTTGTTTCTTATGAGCGGGGAAATATTTAGCAGAGAAATAATAAATCATATCCTGGGGACTACGCACACAACCAGGATCAAGAGAATTAAACTATGTTTTAGCATCACCCTTTAATGAGAATGGTAATAACTTAAGGATAAAGTAATAGCGAGTTTTCTCATCATGAGTAAACAGGGTGGCTATATCATTTAATTTAGTAAGATGTGCCACAACAGTTTTAGATTCATAGCCATAGAAAGAATCAGATTCAACCAAAGTAATTAACTCAGGATTGACAGAGGAATCAAAATCCTTATCGGAAATAAAGATAGGTGAAGTAGCAAAAGCAAGGTCATATTTCATCCTAGCATTCAAAGACTTTTCTTTAAGCTTAGGTAATAATTTCTTAAGATCAGATCTATCATTGCAAGCTAAGAAGTCTCTAGTAGTTTCTTCATACATAACATAACCCTCAGGCAAAACAGGCAATTCATATCTAGGGGGAGAGTCTTCATCATCACTTTCAATATTATCAGTTTCAATAATTTCATTCTCTCTAACCCTAGCAAGTTGTTCATCAAGAAATTCACCTAGTGGCACAGTATTATCAAGCATAGAAGTAGTTTCATCATAAGTATCATGCAAAGCAGAAGTGGCATCATCAATAACATGCGACATATCAGAATAAATAGCAGGTGTAGGTGTCGCAAGTTTACTCAAAACAGAAGGTGAATCAAGTGCAGAGCTAGATGGCAGTTCCTTACCTCCCCTCGTAGTTGATGGAAAAATCTTGGTTCTTTTATCTTTCAAGTTCTTCATAGTGATCAGCAGATATAAATCCCAAGTGACTCAAAGAATAGAGCTATGCTCCCCGGCAATGGTGCCACAAAATAGTCTTGATAACCCACAAGTATAGGGGATCGCAATAGTTTTCGAGGGTAGAGTATTCAACCCAAATTTATCGATTCGACACAAGGGGAGCCAAAGAATATTCTCAAGTATTAGCAGCTGAGTTGTCAATTCAACCACACCTGGAAACTTAATATCTGCAGAAAAGTATTTAGTAGCAAAGTAATATGGTAGTAGTGGTAACGGTGGCAAAAGTCACGGTAGCAGTTTTGGTTTTATAGTGATTGTAACAGTAGCTATGGAAAAGTAAATAAGCGAAGATCAATATATGAAAAGCTCGTAGGCAATGGACCAGTGATGGATAATTATGTCAGATGCGATTCCTCATGCAATAGTTATAACATAGGGTGACACGGAACTAGCTCCGGTTCATCAATGTAATGTAGGCATGTATTTCGAATATAGTCATACATGCTTATGGAAAAGAACTTGCATGACGTCTTTTGTCCTACCCTCCCGTGGCAGCGGGGTCCTATTGGAAACTAAGGGATATTAAGGCCTCCTTTTAATAGAGTACTGGACCAAAGCATTAACACTTAGTGAATACATGAACTCCTCAAACTACGGTCATGACCGGTAAGTATCCCGATTATTGTCACTTCGGGGTTAACGGATCATAACACATAATAAGTGACTATAGGCTTGCAAGATAGGATCAAGAACTCACATATATTCATGAAAACATAATAGGTTCAGATCTGAAAGCATGGCACTCGGGCCCTAGTGACAAGCATTAAGCATAGCAAAGTCATATCAACATCAATTTCTGAACATAGTGGATACTAGGGATCAAACCCTAACAAAACTAACCGATTACATGATAAATCTCATCCAACCCATCACCGTCCATCAAGCCTACGATGGAATTACTCATGCACGGTGGTGAGCATCATGAAATTCGTGATGGAGGAAGGTTGATGATGACGATGGCGATAGATTCCCCTCTCCGAAGCCCCGAACGGACTCCAGATCAGCTCTCCCGAGAGAGATTAGGGCTTAGCAGCGGCTCCGTATCGTAAAACGCGATGAATCCTTCTCCCTATTTTTTCTCCCCAAACGTGAATATATGGAGTTGGAGTTGAGGTCGGTGGAGCACCAGGGGGCCCACGAGGCAGGGGCGCGCCCCCACCCTCATGGACAGGGTGTGGCCCCCTGGCCTTGATTCTTTCGCCAGTATTTTTTATATATTCCAAAATATTCTCCGTTGATTTTCAGGTCATTCCAAGAACTTTTATTTCTACACAAAAATAACACCATGGCAATTCTGCTGAAAACAGCGTCAGTCCGGGTTAGTTCCATTCAAATCATGCAAGTTAGAGTCCAAAATAAGGGCAAAAGTGTTTGGAAAAGTAGATAGGTTGGAGATGTATCAGTAGGCTAGCAGATGTACGGGTAAGTAGGTGGTACTGTCTACCCAGAGTAAAGAGTTAATGCTTCAGAAAGACTATGTCTTGATCATCGGATCATGGATGTGGTCAAGTCTTGTGGGGAAAAGTGCGCAAACCTCTGCAGAGTGTACAAATTAATCATGGTTAGTCGTGTCCCTGGTTATGGACATCTTTAGTATCTGGTATTTGAATTATTGGTTGATCTCATCACTTCACTTAATGAATTTGTTGGGTTATTAATTACTATTTTGGGATTGAGTTGGAGGAACCTTCTCAATAATGACATAAATTCTGTAGTTAAATAAAATATATTCCTTTGTTGTAGGGAAAAATTTGCTTTATGCAAATGATAACCGTAGAGTCTCCACCAGCAAAATATGCATGTAGTGATAGCTGATATTTGTTCATTGCTCTATAGTGTTATCTTCCAAGAAATTCCATGTGTTGACCTACACGACTGCAACGTATTATGTTGCACAATTTTCAGATGAAGAATAAGGTGTGATAGGTCATTGTCATGCACGCAGTTTTGCGGTGGAGTTGGATGGACTCATTTATCTTCGATGCTTCCGCATTTATCTTATTTAGATGGCCTTCAGCCATATTATTGTAATAAGTACTCTTTATGAGACACTCGATGTACTAAGTGTGTGATTGAACTCTGTTATAAATCCTCGAGTATTGTGTGTGTCAGCAATACCGACCCAGGGATGACACTTAAGCACAGAGACTATGGTCCATTGGGATCGGGTCGCTAGATTATGCATCTCCTAGATAGATCTTGCGTGAGTGTAGGAAAATTTTGAAATTGGAAGCTACATTCCATAACAGTGGCATCTGAGCCAGGTCTATGCGTAGATGATATGCACGAGTAGAACACAAAGAGTTGTGGGCGATCATAGTCATACTGCTTACCACCAATGTCTTATTTTGATTTGGCGGTATTGTTGGATGAAGCGGCCCGGACCAACCTTACATGACCACGTTCATGAGGCTGGTTCCACCGATAGACATGCAACTTGTTTTGCATAAAGGTGGCCGGCAGGTGTCTATTTCTCCAACTTTAGTTGAATCGAATTTGACTACGGCAAGTCCTTATTGAAGGTTAAAACAACACACTTGATGAAAAATCGTTGTGGTTTCTATGCGTAGGTAAGAACTGTTCTTACTAGAAGCCTGTAGCAGCCACATAAAACTTGCAACAAGAAAGTAGAGGATGTCTAACTTGTTTTCGCAGGGCATGTTGTCATGTGATATGGTTAAGACATGTATGTTTTGTAAAAGTTACTAGCAACCGGCAGGAGCCTTATGGTTGTCTCTTTATAGTATGAAATGTTGGGTAACGTAGTAATTTCAAAAAAAAAATCCTACGCACACGCAAGATCATGGTGATGCATAGCAACAAGAGGGGAGAGTGTGTCCACGTACCCTCGTAGACCGAAAGCGGAAGCGTTAGCACAACGCGGTTGATGTAGTCGGATGTCTTCACGACCCGACCGATCAAGTACCGAACGCACGGCACCTCCGAGTTCTGCACATGTTCAACTCGATGACGTCCCTCGAACTCTGATCCAGCCGAGTGTTGAGGGAGAGTTTCGTCAGCACGACGGCGTGGTGACGATGATAATGTTCTACCGACGCAGGGCTTTGCCTAAGCACCGCTACGATATGATCGAGGTGGATTGTGGTGGAGGGGGGCACCGCACACGTCTAAGAGATCAAGAGATCAATTGTTGTGTCTATGGGGTGCCCCCTGGCCACGTATATAAAGGAGTGGAGGAGGGGAGGGGCCGGCCCTCTCTATGGCACGCCCTACGGGAGTCCTACTCCCACCGGGAGTAGGATTCCCCCTTTCCTCGTAGAACTAGGAGCCCTTCCAAGTAGTAGGAGTAGCAGAGAAGGAAAGGGAAAAGAGAAGAGAAGGAAGGAGGGGGCGCAGCCCTTCCCCTAGTCCAATTCGGACCAGGCCTTGGGGGGCGTGTGGCCTGCCTCTCTCTCTCTTTCCCCTAAAGCCCAATAAGGCCCATACACTCCCCGCCGAATTCCCGTAACTCCCCGGTACTCCAATAAATACCCGAATCACTCGGAACCTTTCCGATGTCCAAATATAGTCGTCCAATATATCGATCTTTACGTCTCGACCATTTCGAGACTCCTCGTCATGTCCCCGATCTCATCCGGGACTCCGAACTACTTTTGGTACATCAAAACACATAAACTCATAATATAACCGTCATCGAACTTTAAGAGTGCGGACCCTACGGATTCGAGAACTATGTACACATGACCGAGACACATCTCCGGTCAATAACCAATAGCGGAACCTGGATGCTCATATTGGCTTCTACATATTCTAGGAAGATCTTTATCGGTCAAACCGCATAACAGCATACGTTGTTCCCTTTGTCACCGGTATGCTACTTGCCCGAGATTCGATCGTCGGTATCTCAATACCTAGTTCAATCTCGTTACCGGCAAGTCTCTTTACTCGTTCCGTAATACATCATCCCGTAACTAACTCATTAGTTGCAATGCTTGCAAGGCTTATAGTGATGTGCATTACCGAGTGGGCCCAGAGATACCTCTCCGACAATCGAAGTGACAAATCCTAATCTCGAAATACGCCAACCCAACAAGTACCTTCGGAGACACCTATAGAGCACCTTTATAATTACCCAGTTACGTTGTGACGTTTGGTAGCACACAAAGTGTTCCTCTGGTAAACGGGAGTTGCATAATCTCATAGTCATAGGAACATGTATAAGTCATGAAGAAAGCAATAGCAACAAACTAAACGATCAGGTGCTAAGCTAACGGAATGGGTCAAGTCAATCACATCATTCTCCTAATGATGTGATCCCTTTAATCAAATGACAACTCATGTCTATGGTTAGGAAACATAGCCATCTTTGATCAACGAGCGAGTCAAGTAGAGGTATACTAGTGACACTCTATTTGTCTATGTATTCACACATGTATTATGTTTCCGATTAATACAATTCTAGCATGAATAATAAACATTTATCATCATATAAGGAAATAAATAATAACTTTATTATTGCCTCTAGGGCATATTTCCTTCAGTCTCCCACTTGCACTAGAGTCAATAATCTAGTTCACATCGCCATGTGATTTAATACCAATAGTTTACATCACCATGTGATTAACACCCATAGTTCACATTGACATGTGAACAACACCCAAAGGGTTTACTAGAGTCAATAATCTAGTTCACGTCGCTATGTGATTAACACCCAAAGAGTACTAAGGTGTGATCATGTTTTGCTTGTGAGAGAAGTTTAGTCAACGGGTCTGCCACATTCAGATCCATAAGTATTTTGCAAATTTCTATGTCAACAATGCTCTGCATGGAGCTACTCTAGCTAATTGCTCCCACTTTCAATATGTATCCAGATTGAGATTTAGAGTCATCTGGATCAGCGTCAAAATTTGCATCGATGTAACCCTTTACGACGAACCTTTTTGTCACCTACATAATCGAGAAACATATCCTTATTCCACTAAGGATAATTTTGACCGCTGTCCAGTGATCTACTCCTAGATCACTAATGTACTCCCTTGCCAAAAGAAGTGTAGGGTATACGATAGATCTGGTACACAGCATGGCATATTTTATAGAACCTATGGCCAAGGCATAGGGAATGACTTTCATTCTCTTTCTATCTTCTGCCGTGGTCGGGCTTTGAGTCTTACTCAGTTTCACACCTTGTAACACATGCAAGAACTCTTTCTTTGATTGCTCCATTTTGAACTACTTCAAAATCTTGTCAAGGTATGTACTCATTGAAAAACTTATCAAGCGTCTTGATCTATCTCTATAGATCTTGATGCGCAATATGTAAGCAGCTTCACCGAGGTCTTTCTTTGAAAAACTCCTTTCAAACACTCCTTTATGCTTTGCAGAATAATTCTACATTATCTCCGATCAACAATATGTCATTCACATATACTTACCAGAAATGTTGTAGTGCTCCCACTCACTTTCTTGTAAATACAGGCTTCACCGCAAATCTGTATAAAACTATATGCTTTGATCAACTTATCAAAGCGTATATTCCAACTCCGAGATGCTTGCACCAGTCCATAGATGGATCGTTGGAGCTTGCATATTTTGTTAGCACCTTTAGGATTGACAAAACCTTCTGGTTGCATCATATACAACTCTTCTTTAATAAATCCATTAAGGAACGCAGTTTTGTTTATCCATTTGCCAGATTTCATAAAATGCGGCAATTGCTAACATGATTCGGACAGACTTAAGCATAGATACGAGTGAGAAACTCTCATCATAGTCAATACCTTGAACTTGTCGAAAACCTTTTGTGACAATTCTAGCTTTGTAGATAGTAACACTACTATCAGTGTCCGTCTTCCTCTTGAAGATCCATTTAATCTCAATGGCTCGCCGATCATTGGGCAAGTTAATCAAAGTCCATACTTTGTTCTCATACATGGATCTCATCTCAGATTTCATGGCATCAAGCCATTTCGCGGAATCTGGGCTCATCATCGCTTCCTCATAGTTAGTAGGTTCATCATGGTCAAGTAACATGACCTCCAGAACAGGATTACCGTACCACTCTGGTATGGATCTCACTCTAGTTTACCTACGAGGTTCGGTAGTAAATTGATCTGAATTTACATGATAATCATCATTAGCTTCCTCACTAATTGGTGTAGTAGTCACAGGAATAGATTTCTGTGATGAACTACTTTCCAATAAGGGAGCAGGTACAGTTACCTCATAAAGTTCTACTTTCCTCCCACTCACTTCTTTCGAGAGAAACTCCTTCTCTAGAAAGGATCCATTCTCAACAATGAATATCTTGCCTTCGGATCAGTGATAGAAGGTGTGCCAAACATTTTCTTTTGGGTATCCTATGAAGACGCACTTCTCCGATTTGGGTTTGAGCTTATCAGGTTGAAACTTTTTCACATAAGCATTGCAACCTCAAACTTTAAGAAACGACAGCTTAGGTTTCTTGCCAAACCATAGTTCATACAGTGTCGTCTCAACGGATTTAGATGGTGCCCTATTTAACACGAATGTAGCTATCTCTAATGCATAACCCGAAAATGATAGTGGTAAATCGGTAAGAGACATCATAGATCGCACCATATCTAATAAAGTACGGTTACGACGTTCGGACACACCATTATGCTGTGGTGTTCCAGGTGGCATGAGTTTTGTGAAACTATTCTACATTATTTTAATTGAAGGCCAAACTCATAACTCAGATATTCGCCTCTGCGATCAGATCGTAGAAACTTTATTTTCTTGTTACGATGATTTTCCACTTCACTCTAAAATTCTTTGAACTTCTCAAATGTTTCAGACTTACGTTTCTTCAAGTAGATATACCCATATCTGCTCAAATCATCTGTGAAGGTCAGAAAAATAACGATACCCACCGCGAGCCTCAACACTCATCAGACCTCATACATCAGTATGTATTATATCCAATAAGTCAGTTGCTCGCTCCATTGTTCTAGAGAACGGAGTCTTAGTCATCTTTGCCCATGAGGCATGGTTCGCAAGCATCAACTGATTCATAATCAAGTGATTCCAAAAGCCCATCAGCATGGATTTTCTTCATGCTCTTTACACCAATATGACCTAAACGGCAGTGCCACAAATAAGTTGCACTATCATTATTAACTTTGCATCTTTTGGCTTCAATATTATGAATATGTGTATCACTAAGATCAAGATTCAACAAACCATTTTCATTGGGTGCATAACCATAGAAGGTTTTATTCATGTAAGTAGAATAACAATTATTCTCTAACTTAAATGAATAACAGTATTGCAATAAACATGATCAAATCATATTCATGCTCAACGCAAACACCAAATAACACTTATTTAGGTTCAACACTAATCCCGAAAGTGTAGGGAGTGTGCGATGATGATCATATCAATCTTGGAACCACTTCCAACAGACATCGTCACTTCACCCTTAACTAGTCTCTGTTCATTCTGCAACTCCCGTTTTGAGTTACTACTCTTAGCAACTGAACCAGTATCAAATACTGAGGGGTTGCTATAAACACTAGTAAAGTACACATCAATAACATGTATATCAAATATAGCATTTTTTCACTTTGCCATCCTTCTTATCCGCCAAATACTTGGGGCAGTTCTGCTTCTAGTGACCAGTCCCTTTGCAGTAGAAGCACTTAGTCTGATGCTTAGGTCCAGACTTGGACTTCTTCACTTGAGCAGCAACTTGCTTGCAATTCTTCTTGAAGTTCCCTTTCTTTCCCTTTTCCCTTTTCTTGAAACTAGTGGTCTTGTTAATCATCAACACTTGATGCTCTTTCTTGATTTCATCATAATGAAAAGCTCGGGAATCATTTTCGTCATCCCTTGCATACTATAGTTTATCACGAAGTTCTACTAACTTGGTGATTGTGACTAGAGAATTCTGTCAATCACTATTTTATCTGGAAGATTAACTCCCACTTGATTCAAGCGATTGTAGTACCTAGACAATATGAGCACTTGCTCACTGCTTGAGCTATTCTCCTCCATCTTTTAGCTATAGAACTTGTTGGAGACTTCATATCTCTCAACTCGGGTATTTGCTTGAAATATTAACTTCAACTCCTGGAACATCTCATATGGTCCATGACATTCAAAACGTCTTTGAAGTCCCGATTCTAAGCCGTTTAAGCATGGTGCACTAAACTATCAAGTAGTCATCATATTGAGCTAGCCAAATGTTCATAACATTTGCATCTGCTCCTGCAATAGGTTTGTCACCTAGCGGTGCATCAAGGACATAATTCTTCTGTGCAGCAATGAGGATAAACCTCAGATCATGGTTCCAATCCGCACCATTGCTACTAACATCTTTCAACTTAGTTTTCTCTAGGAACATATCATAAATAAAATAGGGGGGCTAAATGCGAGCTATTGATCTACAACATAGATATGCTAATACTACCAGGACTAAGTTCATGGTAAATTTAAGATAAATTAATCATATTACTTAAGAACTCCCACTTAGATAGACATCCCTCTAATCCTTTAAGTGATCACGTGATCCATATCAACTAAACCATGTTCGATCATCATGTGAGATGGAGTAGTTTCAATGGTGAACATCACTATGTTGATCATATCTACTATATGATTCACGCTCGACCTTTCGTTCTCAGTGTTCCGAGGCTATATCTGTTATATGCTAGGCTCGTCAAGTTTAACTTGAGTATTCCGCGTGTGCAACTGTTTTGCACCCGTTGTATTTGAACGTAGAGCCTATCACACCCGATCATCATGTGGTGTTTCAGCACGAAGAACTTTCGCAATGGTGCATACTCAGGGAGAACACTTGTACCTTGATAATTAGTGAGAGATCATCTTATAAAGCTATCATCGAACTAAGCAAAATAAGATGTATAAAAGATAAACATCACATGCAATCAAAATATGTGACATGATATGGCCATCATCATCTTGTGCCTTTGATCTCCATCTCCAAAGCATCGTCATGATTTCCATCCTCACCGGCATGACACCATGATCTCCATCATCTTGATCTATATCAATGTGTCGTCACATGGTCGTCTTGCCAACTATTGCTATCGCATAGCGATAAAGTAAAGCAATTATTTGGTGCTTGCATCTTATGCAATAAAGAGACAAGCATAAGGCTTCTGCTAGTTGCCGATAACTTCAACAAAACATGATCATCTTATATAACAACTTATATCTCATCACGTCTTGACCATATCACATCACAACATGACCTGCAAAAACAAGTTGGACGCCCTCTACTTTGTTGTTGCAAGTTTTACGTGGCTGTTACAGGCTGAGCAAGAACCGTTCTTACCTACGCATCAAAATCACAATGATAGTTTGTCAAGTTAGTGCTGTTTTAACCTTCTCAAGGACCGGGGGTAGCCACACTCGGTTCAACTAAAGTTGGAGAAACTGACACCCGCTAGTCACCTGTGTGCATAGCACGACGGTAAAACCAGTCTCGCGTAAGCGTACGCGTAATGTCGGTCCGGGCCGCTTCATCCATCAATACCGCCGAACCAAAGAGTGACATGCTGGTAAGCACTATGACTTATATCGCCCACAACTCACTTGTGTTCTACTCGTGCATATTACATCAATGCATAAAACCTGGCTCGGATGCCACTGTTGGGTAACGTAGTAATTTCAAAAAAATTCCTACGCACACGCAAGATCATGTGATGCATAGCAACGAGAGGGGAGAGTGTGTCCACGCACCCTTGTAGACCGAAAGCGGAAGCGTTAGCACAACGCGGTTGATGTAGTTGTATGTCTTCATGATCCGACCGATCAAGTACCGAACGCACGACACCTCCGAGTTCTGCACACGTTCAACTCGATGACGTCCCTCGAACTCCGATCCAGCCGAGTGTTGAGGGAGAGTTTCGTCAGCACGATGGCGTGGTGACGATGATGATGTTCTACCGACGTAGGGCTTCGCCTAAGCACCGCTATGATATGATCGAGGTGGATTATGGTGGAGGGGGCACCACACAAGGCTAAGAGATCAAGAGATCAATTGTTGTGTCTATGGGGTGCCCCTTGGCCACGTATATAAAGGAGTGGAGGAGGGGAGGGGCCGGCCCTCTCTATGGCGCACCCTAGGGGAGTCCTACTCCCACCGGGAGTAGGATTCCCCCTTTCCTAGTAGAACTAGGAGACCTTCCAAGTAGTAGGAGTAGGAGAGAAGGAAAGGGAAAAGAGAAGAGAAGGAAGGAGGGGGCGCAACCCTTCCCCCTAGTCCAATTCGGACCAGGCCTTGGGGGGGAGGGGGGTCGCGGCCTACCTCTCTCTCTTTCCCCTAAAGCCCAATAAGGCCCATACACTCCCCGGCGAATTCTCGTAACTCCCCGGTACTCCGATAAATACCTGAATCACTCGGAACCTTTCCGATGTCCAAATATAGTCGTCCAATATATCGATCTTTACGTCTCGACCATTTTGAGACTCCTCGCCATGTCCCCGGTCTCATCCGGGACTCCGAACTACCTTCGGTACATCAAAACACATAAACTCATAATATAACTGTCATTGAACTTTAAGCGTGCGGACCCTACGGATTTGAGAACTATGTAGACATGACCGAGACACGTCTCCGGTCAATAATCAATAGTGGAACGTGGATGCTCATATTGGCTCCTACATATTATACGAAGATCTTTATCGGTCAAACCGCATAACAACATACGTTGTTCCCTTTGTCACCGGTATGTTACTTGCCCGAGATTCGATCGTCGGTATCTCAATACCTAGTTCAATCTCGTTACCAGCAAGTCCCTTTACTCGTTCCGTAATACATCATCCCGCAACTAACTCATTAATTGCAATTCTTGCAAGGCTTATAGTGATGTGCATTACCGAGTGGGCCCAGAGATACCTCTCCAACAATCGAAGTGACAAATCCTAATCTCGAAATACGCCAACCCAACAAGTACCTTCGGAGACACCTGTAGAGCACCTTTATAATCACCCAGTTACGTTGTGACGTTTGGTAGCACACAAAGTGTTCCTATGGTAAACGGGAGTTGCATAATCTCATAGTCATAGGAACATGTATAATTCATGAAGAAAGCAATAGCAACAAACTAAATGATCAAGTGCTAAGCTAACGGAATGGGTCAAGTCAATCACATCATTCTCCTAATGATGTGATCCCGTTAATAAAATGACAACTCATGTCTATGGTTAGGAAACATAACCATCTTTGATCAACGAGCTAGTCAAGTAGAGGCATACTAGTGACACTCTGTTTGTCTATGTATTCACACATGTATTATGTTTCCAGTTAATACAATTCTAGCATGAATAATAAACATTTATCATGATATAAGGAAATAAATAATAACTTTATTATTTCCTCTAGGGCATATTTCCTTCATGAAATGCAAACGCCATGTAATTGCTTTACTTTATCACTATGTGTTAGCCATAGTTGTAGTAGCAATAGTTGGCGAGACGACCACAACGCTCCGATGGAGATCAAGGTGTCAAGCCAGTGATGATGGAGATCATGACGATGCTTTGGAGATGGAGATCAAAAGCACAAGATGATGATGGCCATATCATGTCACATATTTGATTGCATGTGATGTTTATCTTTGATGCATCTTATTTTGCTTAGTACGGCGGTAGCATTATAAGATGACCCCTGACTAAAATTTCAAGGTATAAGTGTTCTCCCTGAGTATGCACCATTGTGACAGTTCATCGTGCCGAGACACCACGTGATGATCGGATGTGATAAGCTCTACGTTCACATACAACGGGTGCAAGACAGTTTTGCACATGCAGAATACTCCGGTTAAACTTGACGAGCCTAGCACGTACAGACATGGCCTCGGAACACCGAGACCGAAAGGTCGAACGTGAATCATATAGTAGATATGATCAACATAGAGATGTTCACCCTTGAAAACTACTCCATCTCACATGATGATCGGACATGGTTTAGTTGATATTGATCACGTGATCATTTAGATGACTCGAGGGATGTCTATCTAAGTGGGAGTTCTTTAGTAATAAGATTAATCAAACTTAAATTTATCATGAACTTATTCCTGGTAGTTTTTGCATACCTATGTTGTTGTAGATCAATGGCCAGTGCTACCGTTCCCTTGAATTTTAATGCATTCCTAGAGAAATCGAAGTTGAAAGATGATGGTAGCAACTACACAGACTGGATCTGTAACTTGAGGATTATCCTCATTGCTGCATAGAATAATTACGTCATTGAAACACCGCTGAGTGCAAGGCCAGCTGCAGGAGCAACACCGGATGTTATGAACGTCTGGCAAGCTAAATCTTATGACTACTCGACAGTTCGGTGTGCCATGCTTTACGGCTTAGAATCGGGACTTCAAAGACGTTTTGAACGTCATGGAGCATATGAGATGTTCTAGGAGTTGAAGTAAATATTTCAAGCAAATGCCTGAATTGAGAGATATGAAGTCTCCAACAAGTTCTATAGCTGCAAGATGGAGGAGAACAGTTCTGTCAGTGAACATGTACTCAGAATGTCTGGGTACCATAACCACTTGACTCTTTGACAGAGTTCTTCAATCACTGCCAAGCTATAAAGGCTTTGTGATGAACTATAATATGCAAGGGATGGAAAAGACATTCCCGAGATCTTAGCGATGCTTAAGGCTGTGGAGGTAGAAATAAAGAAGGAGCATCAAGTGTTGATGGTTAACAAGACCACTAGTTTCAAGCAAAAGGGAAAAGGTAAGATGGGGAACTTCAAGAATAATAGCAAGCAAGTTGCTGTTCCCAGGAAGAAGCCCAAGTTTGGACCTAAGCCTGAAACTGAGTGCTTCTACTGCAAAGGGACTAGTCACTGGAAGCGGAACTACCCCAAGTATTTGGTGGATAAGAAGGATGACAAAGTGAAAGGTATTTGATATACATATTATTGATGTGTACCTTACTAATGCTCATAGTAGCGCTTGGGTATTTGATACTGGTCCTATTGCTCATATTTGCAACTCGAAACAAGGGCTACAGATTAAGCGAAGATTGGCTAATGATGAGGTGACGATGCGCGTCGGAAATGGTTCCAAGGTTGATGTGATCGCCGTCGGCACGCTACCTTTACATCTACCTTCGGGATTAGTTTTAGACCTGGATAATTGTTACTTGGTGCCAGCGTTGAGCATGAACATTATATTTGGATCTTGTTTGATGCGAGACGGTTATTCATTTAAATTAGAGAATAATGGTTGTTCTATTTATATGGGTAATATCTTTTATGGTCATGCACCCTTCATGAGTGGTCTATTTTTGTTGAATCTTGATCGTAGTGATACACATATTCATAAGATGCCAAAAGATGCAAAGTTAATAATGATAGTGCAACTTATTTGTGGCACTACCGTTTAGGTCATATTAGTGTAAAGCGCATGAAGAAACTCCCTCCAGATGGGCTTTTGGAATCACTTGATTATGAATCACTTGATGCTTGCGAACCATGCCTCATGGGCAAGATGACTAAGACTCCATTCTCTAGAACAATGGAGCGAGCCACTGACTTATTGGAAATAATACATACTGATATATGTGGTCCGATGAGTGTTGAGGCTCGCGTCGGGTATCATTATTTTCTGGCCTTCACAGATGATTTGAGTAGATATGGTTATATCTACTTAATGAAACATAAGTCTGGAACATTTGAAAAGTTCAAAGAATTTTAGAGTGAAGTGGAAAATCATCGTAACAAGAAAATAAAGTTTCTATGATCTGATCGCAGAGGCGAATATTTGAGTCACGAGTTTGGTCTTCATTTGAAACAATGTGGAATAGTTTCACAACTCACGCCACCTGGAATACTACAGTGTAATGGTGTGTCCGAACATCGTAACCGTACTTTATTAGAGATTTATGATGTCTCTTACCGATTTACCACTATCATTGTGGGGTTATGCTTTAGAGACGGCTGCATTCACATTAAATAGGGCACCATCTAATTCCGTTGAGATGACACCATATAAACTGTGGTTTAGCAAGAAACCTAAGCTGTCGTTTCTTAAAGTTTGGAGTTGCGATGCTTATGTGAAAAAGCTTTAGCCTGATAAGCTCGAACCCAAATTGGAGAAATGTGTCTTCATAGGATACCCAAAAGAAACTGTTGGGTACACCTTCTATCACAGATCCTAAGGCAAGATATTTGTTTCTAAGAATGGATCCTTTCTAGAGAAGGAGTTTCTCTCGAAAGAAGTGAGTGGGAGGAAAGTAGAACTTGATGAGGTAGTTGTACCTTCTCTCGAGTTGGAAAGTAGTTCATCACAGACATCAGTTGTAATTGTGTTCTGGAAGTCATGTTACTAGAACATGATGAACCTACGAACTATGAGGAAGCGATGATGAGCCCATATTCCGCGAAATGGCTTGAGGCCATGAAATCTGAGATGGGATCCATGTATGAGAACAAAGTATGGACTTTGGTTGACTTGCTTGATGATCAGCAAGCCATAGAAAATAAATGGATCTTCAAGAAGAAGACTGACGCTGATGGTAATGTTACTGTCTGCAAAGCTCGACTTGTTGTGAAAGGTTTTTGACAAGTTTAAGGAGTTGACTACGATGAGACCTTCTCACCCGTAGCGATGCTTATGTCTGTCCGAATCATGTTAGCAATTGCCCCATTTTATGATTATGAAATTTGGCAAATGGATGTCAAAACTGCATTCCTTAATGGATTTCTTAAAGAAGAGTTGTATATGATGCAACCAGAAGGTTTTGTCGATCCTAAAGGTGATAACAAAGTGTGCAAGCTCCAACTGTAAGTGCATCTAGTGCCACCCCTAGTTGGTTTTGGAGTATTTAGGACAAACCTAGTTGAGGGACTAATGTGTTTGTGAGAATTGCAGGATAACACAGGTAGAAGTCCCTCATTGATTCGGTTTTCCTACCAGAGATGACCCCTAAAAATATATGAAGACATTGAAGTCAAAGGTGGTATATGAAGATATTCACATTGAAGACTATGACAAGAGAAGACATCGCATGAAGCCTATGGAGCTCGAAGACTTAGATCTTTCATAGTTCTTTTTCTTCTCTGTTGAGTCATAGGAACCACCATACTGCTAAGTGGGGTCCAAGAGAACCAGTCAGAATGACTGAAGTGATGCTTAACCAAAACCTATGTCTTCGAGTGAAGACTATGAGAGCGAATCTTGTCCACAGTCGGACAAGTCAGCTTTGCTTGTAGCCCAAGTAAAGTTGTCGTGTGTGTTTGAAATCTGACCATTGGAACACGTGTCAGTTCCTTAGTGACCCAGGGTCATTTCGGACAAATCAGGTCGGGTTGCCTAGTGGCTATAAATAGCCCACCCCCTACAACCATAAACGGTTGGCTGCTCAGAGTTAAAGTACGGCTTTTGTCATGTGAGAGCAACCCACCTCGAAGCCTTTGACAGAGAATTCCTTGCGAGGATAAAGCCCTAACCACCCAGAGCCAAAGAGTGTTAGGCATCACTTAAGTCTTCCTGTCTGTGTGATCTGAAGACTTATTACACTTGAGGACTGTGAATCCTCCAGCCGGTTAGGCGTCACGTTCTGAGCATCCAAGAGTCATTGTGGATCGTCGGTGAACGAAGTCTGTGAAGGTTTGGGAGTCTACCTTGAAGACTTACCAGAGTGATTGGGCGAGGTCTGTGTGACCTTAGCTCAAGGGGAATACTGTGAGGACTGGGTGTCCTGAGCTGCGTGTTCAGGACTGGGTGTCCGGGACTGTGTGTCCTCAGGTTTAAATACCTAGCCGCCCTAACCAGACATACAGTTGTCACAGCAACTTGAACTGGTCCAACAAATCATTTACTTCAACGAGTCAATGGTTTCATCCTTCGCTTCCCTTTACTTACTGTTGGTCCTTGTGAAGTCATCGTATGATTGCACTATCTTTTGTCTTCACTGAGTGACTGCTTGTTCTGATTGGCTTCTTAATATCTTCCTACCTGATCCTTACTACCTAGCTGCTATTAGTCATTGTGCTTTCACTTCATTGAATACTTGACTATGGTTTGCCTAGTGTAGTCTACCTTCCGCTGCATGGTAATAGGTTTATTTCTATCGTTTGTCTTTGAAACTTCCACGTTTTGAAGACTTTCATAAAAATCACCTATTCACCCCCCCTCTAGTCGATATAACGCACTTTCAATTGGTATCAGAGCGAGGTACTCCCTTGTTCTGTGTGATTCGGTTTAACCACCTGGAGTTTTAGCTATGTCGACTGCAGGGATAATTAAAGTCTCTGCTGCGTGCCCCGTCTTCGATGGAACTGAATATCCCTACTGGAAGAATAAGATGCGCATGCATCTTGAAGCCATTGACGTCAACCTATGGTATGTCATCAAGAACGGCGTTCCCAAGGCTGGAGAAGGTGTCACTGCTGCTGACGTCAAGAAGTTTGTTCAACTGGACTCTACTACCAAGAATATCATCTATGGTCATCTGACCAAAGGACAATATGGCCGCGCGAGTGCTTTGGAAACATCTAAGCTAGTCTGGGACTGGCTCTACAAGGTCAACGAAGGCGTCTCAACCCAGAGAGATCAGAGAATCAGTGTCCTTCGCAACCTCTTCAACCGCTTCAAGAGAAATGACAATGAGAATGTCCAGCTCACGTTTGATCGACTCACTGACATCACAAATGAGCTTCAAGCTCTCGGCGCCACTGAGATCACCAAGCATGAAGTTGTCAAGACACTCCTGAGATCACTTGACAGCTTGTTTGACACCCTAGCCCTGATGATTCAAGAACGTCCGGACTTCAAGACACTCGATCTGTCTGACATACTTGAGAGGCTCAACACACACGAGTTTCAGCTTCCTAAGAAAAGAGACATCTACAGTCCCAACTATGGGTGAACTCGTGCCTTGAAGGCAAAAGCTGTCTCCACATCTGAAGAAGAATCTGACAGCAGTTCTGATGATCCTGAAGACATTGGAAAGGAGCTTGCTATGCTTGTGAAGAAGTTCCAAAAATTCACCAAGAAGAAAGGCTTCAGAAAGTCTTCACGATCAAGCTCAAGGAATGATGAAGCTTCTTCTCATGACTACAAGAAAATATCATGCCACAAGTGCAAGAAACCTGGCCACTACATCTCTGAGTGTCCGTAGTGGGACAATGAGAACAACAAGAAGAAGAAGAGCAAGGAGTATGACTCGGACGACAAGAAGAAGAAGAAATACTCAAAGTCTTCTTCCAAGTCTTCCTCCAAGTCTTCATCACACAAGAAGAGCTCATCTGGCAAGGCACGTGCGTTTGTTGGCAAGGAAATGGATTCAGAGGAGGAGTCCGCTTCTGAGGAGGTGGAGGTGGAGTCTGAGGAGGAGTCCAATTCTGGCATTGCGAGTCTAGCTACAGCATACGTTGCCAAGTCCATCTTCAACACTAAAGACAATGACTCCATCACCGACACCGATGCAAATGACAAGGACTACTCCGCTCCTACCTACTGCTTCATGGCACGCGGTGCCAAGCCTATCCCCCTAACTGCACTGTAGGGTACGACACCAGCTGCTTCAGAATGGATTATTGATAGTGGGTGTACCAATCACATGACTGGCAAGAGAAGCCTTCTTATGAACTCAACCTTATGTCCATCCGACAAGAGTCACATCACATTTGCTGACACTGGTAAAATTAAGGTATTGGGTCTAGGTAGAGTTGCAATCTCAAAGGATCAACACATGGATAAAGTCATGCTTGTTGAATCCCTTGGTTTCAACTCAATGTCTGTCTCAATGCTTTGTGATTTAAACATGATCGTGATGTTTGGAAAATATCTTGCCTTGTTCTAATGGAATCTGACAAGTCTCTAGTGTTTGAAGGGTATCGGAAAGATGATTTGTACGTGGTAGATTTCTCAGCAGGACCACGGCTTGCCGTATGTATTCTAGCAAAAACTTCAGAATGCTAGCTCTGGCATCGGAGGCTAGGGCATGCTGGCATGAGGAACCTCCACACCCTTGCAAAGAAGAAGCATGTCATAGGCATCGAGGGCGTCAAGTTCAAGAAAGATCACTTATGCGGTGCCTGTGAAGCAGGAAAGATGACGAGGGCCAAGCATCCCTCGAAGACAATCATGACAACAACTCAACCCTTCGAACTGCTCCACATGGATCTCTTCGGTACCACTCATTACTCAACTCTTACTACTACTGCTTGTCTCTATGGCTTTGTCATTGTTGATGATTATTCTAGATATACTTGGGTGCACATAATCCTCTACAAGACTGAAGTGCAGGATGTCTTCAGACGCTTCACCAATCGAGCAATGAACAACTATGGCGCCAAGATAAAGCACATCAGAAGTGACAATGGCACTGAATTCAAGAACACTGGCCTTGATACATATCTTGATACTTTGGGAATCACACATGAATTCTCAGCTCCGTACACACCACAGCAGAACGGCTTCGTTGAAAGCAAGAATAGAACACTCATTGAGATGGCCCGAACGATGCTAGATGAATACAAGACTCCAAGAAAATTCTGGCCTGAAGCCATTGATACTGCATGCCATACAATCAACCGTGTTTATCTTCACAAGCTTCTGAACAAGACATCTTATGAGCTCCTTACTGGCAAGAAGCCAAATGTCAGTTACTTCAGAGTATTTGGCGCCAGGTGCTGGATCAAGGATCCACGTCACACTTCAAAATTTGCACCAAAAGCACATGAGGGTTTTATGCTTGGATATGGAAAGGATTCGCACTCCTACAGAGTCTTCAATCTCTTTCATTATAAAGTGGTTGAAACAGTGGAGGTGCGGTTCGATGAGACTAACGTTCACAAAGAGAGCACCTGCCAAATGTGCTAGATGAAGTTCCATCTAGTGAATCAATCAAACTTATGGGAACTGGAGAAATCATACCCTCTGAAGCTCAACCTGAAGAGGAACTTATCATCTCCACACCCGATCAACCTGAAGACAATGCTCAGCCTGAAGATAATCCTTCTAACAATGACAATGATCAGCAAGAGCAAAATCTTCGCCCTATACATCCTCGTGTTGCCAATGAAGTGCAGATTGAGAGAATAATTGAGAGCATCAATGCACCCGGTCCACTCACTCGTTCAAGGGCAACACAGCTAGCAAATTTCTGTGGGCACTTCGCATTCGTCTCAATAACAGAACCCAAGAAAGTTGAAGAAGGCTTCATGGAACCTGAATGGATTCAAGCTATGCAAGAAGAGCTTCAACAGTTTGAGCTGAATAATGTATGGGAACTGGTTAAGCGTCCTGATCCTCGGAAGCACAATATAATAGGCACCAAATGGATATACCGCAACAAGCAAGATGAGCATGGTCAAGTTGTCAGAAACAAAGCTCGTCTTGTTGCTCAAGGATATACTCAAGTTGAAGGGATTGACTTTGATGAAACATTTGCTCCTGTGGCTCGACTTGAAGCCATACACATACTGCTGGCCTATGCAAATCATCATAACATACTTCTATATCAAATGGATGTGAAGAGTGCTTTAATCAATGGCAAGATTGAAGAAGAAGTGTATGTTGCACAACCGCCTGGCTTTGAAGATCCAAAGCATCCTGACATGGTATACAAACTCAACAAGGCACTATATGGCCTCAAACAAGCCCCTCGGGCCTGGTATGACACACTTAAATACTTCCTGAAGAGCAAAGGCTTCATACCTGGTTCCCTAGATCCCACTCTTTTCACGAAGACATATGATGGTGAACTGTTTGTGTGCCAAATATATGTGGATGACATTATCTTCGGCTGCACCAATCAGAAGTACAGTGAAGAGTTTGATTATATGATGTAAGAGCAATATCAGATGTCCATGATGGGGGAGCTGAAGTTCTTCCCCGGTCTTCAAATACGACAACAACGCAATGGCATCTTCATATCTCAAGAGAAGTATCTCAAAGATTGCCTGAAGAAGTTCGATATGCAAGACTGCAAAGGCTTCACAACACCAATGCCAGCCAAACATCATCTGGGTCCTGATGACAATGGTAAAGAGTTCGATCAAAAGGTATACCGCTCCATGATTGGTTCTTTACTTTATCTATGTGCATCTAGGCCAGATATTATGCTTAGTGTTTGCATGTGTGCTCGATTCCAAGCGGCGCCAAAGGAATCGCATCACTTAGCTGTGAAGCGAATTCTTCGATATTTGGCTTACACCCCAACTCTAGGATTATGGTGTCCAAAGGGCTCAGAGTTTGATCTAGTTGGATTCTCGGATGCTGATTATGCTGGTGACAAGGTTGATCGCAAGTCTACATCAGGCACATGTCATTTTATGGGACGATCACTTGTATGTTGGTCTTCAAAGAAGCAGAATTGTGTATCTCTCTCCACTGCTGAATTTGAATACATTGCTGCTGGATCTTGCTGCCCTCAGCTTCTGTGGATGAAGCAAACACTCAAAGACTATGGCATTCATCTGAAGCAAGTGCCACTCTACTGCGACAATGAAAGCGCCATCAAGATTGCCAACAACCCAGTTCAGCACTCGAAGACAAAGCACATTGAGATTCGTCATCACTTTCTCAGAGATCATGTTGTGAAGGAAGATATTGATATCATACACATCAACAATGAAGAGCAATTGGCAGATATCTTCACCAAGCCCTTGGATGAGAAGAGATTTTGCAAGTTACGGTGTGAGCTAAATATCTTGGAATCCTCAAATGTCATGTGATCAGGCACACATCCTAACACTTATGCATATTGATGACTTAGATGTGCAACACACGAAGTAAAGTACATCTTCAATCAATGAAGACATGCATTCTAAGTGTGAATACATTAATTAGGAATTTGACTTCGGAGCGCCACGATAATTGTGCGCCGTGTCTGGGTCTAATACTTCCTATACGGTGGGTAACGCCACCACCAAATGTTCTGTTTAACGTGTTTCACTCATGGCGTTACATTTGCTATGTCTTCACATTTGGTTTGGCTTCAATCTCAACATGTCTTCATGATTATCTTCACTATGTTGATTATATATATACTAGTGTTCTGTCCTCTACAACATTCACTTATAGCTATGTCTTCTTGTTGAATCTTTTGAACTAAGTGAATGTGATCGGACCCTAACCTCTCTATGCTTTCTATCTCAAACTCTATCTCTCCAAATCATATGCATTCTTTTGAACCTGTCAAATGTCTTCTCTACGTCCTTGTCAGCAGAAGATACATAGACAAACATTAAGTCCGCTTTCAATGCTAATTCCTTCACCTGAAACCCGGAGAAGTGGGAACGACCACCCGACAATCCAGGCGTGCGTGGGACGTGGAACAACCTCCGATATGCTGCATAATGGCCACGTGTTCCTCAGATGTGAATCGCCAGGGGCACCTGTGTAATAATACTGAGCCGCCCCTGTCCCTATAAATATGCGCCACACCGCAGTCATTATCTCTTCTTCCACTCTCGCACGAACCCTAGCACCACCGCTAGCCCTCGACGACGCCGGCGACGAAGCGCTTAGCTACCGCAACCTCTCCCACATCATCTTCACGCCGACCGCTGACATCGTCTTCTCCGCCGTCGCCGTAGGTGTCCTCCATTGCAAAGTTAGGGCACGGACGATCAAACTGCTCGGCCTCCTCTTCCACTCCGTCTAGCAGTTCTTCGTGTGGTAAATAAAACTTCCCTTTTACGGCCCCTTTGATCCTATAGATTTGTCACTTTCTACCACAAGTGGTTTTTTTTCACACATGTTGGATCCACTTCATACTGCATCTCATAATATGCCTAGTATATTCACTTATGCTTCACAAAGTAGTTAGATTCCTCACTTGTACTGATCCTTGGATTCGTACAAATCTGGAACCAACTCCTTATCTATGAGTGAATGTCTTCGCACGATGAGGTCAATGTCTTCTAAACTGATTTATCTTCAAAATCTTCTGAGAATGCATATGACCTCTTCCCCTTTACTCGCACCTTAATGCTGTCACAGGTACATGTCCGTGGGAGAATCCCTTGGTTCTCATAGTCTGCATTCATTTGCAGAATTCTTACAATATCACATAAATTCTCCCGGATCCAGTTCCTGTTTGTCCAGCAAGCGAAAGCCTTTGAAGCCTTTGAACGTATTGAAGCCATTCAGTTTAAAGTTCATGGCTGCAGAGAAATCATCAAGGAAGGGTGGCAGAAAGCATCAAGGAGAAACATCAAGAGATTTGCCCGATGACCTCTCAGAGCTGTACAAGACAGATCCTGAACAGGATTACAATCAACGCAAGACACGAATCCAATGGATTCGACGATATTGGGCAGAACAGTGGTTCAAGTACAGATTTGTGACAAAGGAATATGCTGAAAAGAATGCCATCAAGCGACCATGGGGAGACATCCTCTACAAAAATCATCAACCCAGGTCCAGAGATGAAGCCATTGAACAAGGCTTCTATCCCTGCATGGTCCGTGGACCACAGCCTGTGGATGCTGACCCATCGTCACTGCTATGGTGTCGTGACGACAATCTGTTCAAGCGCAACTTCCAGTTTGCCCAGAACTCAGCGAAGCAGAACAAGAAGTCTTTGGGATTAGACTTCAACCCTGGTCCCTCTGTTCCCTGTGCCGATTGTCGTGGTTCTAACTCTGACAGTGATGTAGGGGGTATGTATGGAGAGGCTAGATCTCAGCTATTGGGAAGTTGTAAACACACCAAGATGTATGAGTTCAGGCCCTTCGCGGAGGAAGTAACAGCCCTACGTCTCGGTGCCCGGAGGCGGTCGACTGGATTACTGGCGTGTGAATAACAGGGGTGCGAACCCTTCATACTGAGGAGGGGGTGGCTTATATAGAGTTTGCCGGCCCCCTCCTGCCCTCAGTAATGCAGGGTTTAAGGTATATTTAAGGTTGGGCGTTACTGATAACGCCCCTAATAAAGTGCTATAATGGTCATAAAGACTACTTGATAGCCGACCGTTCGCCTGCGGAGTGACTTTAGGTCTCCTGACGGTCGAGTGGTTGGCTTCATGGTCGAGTGATAGCTTCTTGGTCGAGTGTCTTGAACCCGTCGAGTGGGATAACTCCTCAGTCGATTGAAAGGTGACTTCTTCTAGGGATGTCCTAGGGTAGGGCTTCTTGGACAGGTCCGTGCCCCTACCCTAGGTACATGGCTTCATCATTAGCCCCCGAATGGATCGAGGTTAGAGTGGGGAAAGAGTTGGAGATCTTTCCGACTGGTTCTTTGGGCTACGTGAGTGCCTCGTTTTGGGTCAATCGTCACAGATGACGTTGCCAACCTTTTTCAGTCGCCTTGATCCATTCCAGGTCTTTCGTCGAGTGAATTTCTTTATTTGTGGCATACCGAGCATCGGCGCGGGCGGGGTCTTCCGTTTTGACAAGTTGTTCTGCAGCCCGCGGATGTCGTGGGATTTCGGATTTTGGGAAGCGTGTGGGACGTGAGCGGCCGCAGTAATCGGAAGCGATAAAGTGGAAGCTCCTCGATCCCCACGTCGCCTTTTTCGCCACGTACTGCACGCGCGTCCGCTGCGGGATTTGGCTGGATAGTTTGGGCCTACCAGTCAGCCACTCGGGAGCGCCCCCTTATAAATCGCCGGCTCGGGGTTTCCAAGCAGTGCGCTTTCTTCTCCTCCTTTCTTCTTCCTCTCTCCCTTCGCAAGTCCTTCCGCCACCTCCATTCTCGCCCCGGCGCAGCAGGCTCGCTCGAGACTTTGCCGACGACGATGGTGAAGGGCAAGACGCCTGCTCTGGAGCGCGCGAAGAAGGCGGCGGCGGCGGGGAAAGGGAAGAGGTCTGCTCGGGGCGGATCTTCCTCCAGGACCGCTCTGCCCAAAGGTTGGATCCAGGGTGACTGGATGCCGTCGGTGCTCCGGCAAGAGGATCTTGACGACATGGTCGAGGGGGGGGGTCATTCCCCACGAAGCTACGCGTCTCCCGGGGGGAGAGATCGAACCTCAACCCCGCGACGGTGAGTGCGTGCTCCTAGCCACCCACATCGACCGCAGGTTTTCTCTGCCGCCCCATCCTTTTTTCTGGAGTTTCCTGAACTTCTTCAGAGCGCAGCTCCACCACTTCACTCCCAACTCCATCGTATACCTTGCTGCTTTCATTTCCATGTGTGAGGCTTTCTTGGGTTGTCGCCCCCATTGGGGACTCTTCAAGCACATCTTTACCTGCCGTTCTCAGTCGGTCAAGAAGGCCAAGTCGAGTGACGAGAGGACGCAGGTGATCCAGCTGTGCGGGGGCCTGGCGATCCAGACGAGGGGAAAGAGTTGTTTTCCATCTATCACTTTCCCGGAGTCGGTCCGTGGTTGGCAGGCGACCTGGTTCTACTGTCAAGACCAGGAGACCCCAGGACAGTCGACTGGTCTCCCCCCTTTCTCACTCGACCGAGCTGAAAAACCTGCTTGTCCGCGAGGGCGTGACGGGCATGGATTTGCTGGAGGTCTTCCTCCGGAGGCGCATCCAACCGCTCCAGGCTCGTGACCACCCGATGTGGCTATACTCGGGTCTTGACGACACCACTCAGATCCACCCGGAGGAGGTCACCGATGAGATGCTGGAGGGGTGGTTGTCGAGCATCACGGGAAACAAGGACAACCCTTGAGGAGCCAGGAGGGTAATTCCACTCGACAACTCGTACGACGTGGACCAGGTATGTCTCTATGCTCCTGACTGAGATCTCGTTTTTCTTCATTGGTCTTCTTTGAGTTGGTCGATTGACCTTTGTCTTGTCTGTTGTTTTTCAGGCGACTACTGAGATGTACTCGACACCCAATGGGGCACAGGGGCCAACTGAGGAAGGGGAGGCGAGCGGAGGTGAGAGCGGGGACGATCAAGGCGAGTGGGAGTCCGACGGTGAAGGAGAGGGAGGCGACGACGTCGACTCCAGCGAAGAGGAGGAGGAGGAGGTTGACCCCCCCCCCCCGCCCGGAAGGGCGATCCAAGCTCACACACAATCCAGCGCGGGAGCGTGGTAGTGCGACTGCCCCTGCTGGGCAGTCGTCGAAACGCCCTCGGACCTCTTCTCCTACGCCGACTGGAAAGGCTCCCAAGCACCCGCGCGCAGCGCCGTCCAAGCCGCCCAAGGCTCTGCCCAAGATGAAGATGGCCGTCCCCACCATTTCTGGGTAATAATAAAACTTGTTTTCCTTTGTCGACCGTGGACGGATTCTTGGTCGATCCATTGAGCCAACCGACTGACTTTCGAGGCTTGCAGTGCTGCTACTTCTGAGATCTCCGCCAAGGACGACGACCAAGTGATGGAGGATGCTGTTACCTCCAACCCTGGTACGATTACTGACGTTCCGCTTTGAGTCGACTAAACATTTATTGCAACCCTGGTCGATTGAACGTTTCCTTTGTAGCCCCTCCTCATGTTATCGACCTCCCGGATGACGACGACAACGGTCCGTTGAGAGTGAGGAGGCACAAGAGGGCGTCGGCTGACAAGACCTCCCAATCCGCTCCGGCGTCCGAGGCCACGGTTCGGGATGGTGGTGACACCACTCGGGCTTCTGTGACCTTCGCCGTTCCTCTGGCGAGTGCGCGGCCCTCGTCGTCGACTACGGATCCGTCTTCGCTTTTTGCCGCATACCCCGTCCCTGAGGACCAAGCGGCTGCTGCAAAAGAGGCTATACGTCAGGCGGGGATCATGATGGAGCAAGTGAAGTTGGCTCGGGAGGCCAGCCAAGCAGCTTATGACGCGAGCTCGGCTCTTTAGAGCAACATCCAGGTCAGTCGACTCAACGTTTGGTCTGTTATGATATGTTGTTTGAAGAATCTCTTTTCCGAAGATCTTTGTGTCTGTACACCCACTGGGTGTGTCTGCCAATTCTTGGACGAGTGGGGGCACGCTAAGTGCACCCACTAGGTGTAGTCCCCAAGACTACGATGGACTGCGGGCAGTCGACTGTAGTCTTTATATTATGTTGTTGTAGCTGTATTTCTTCATTCGGTCTGGTCAGGCCATGTCGAATGGGGCTGTATCCGGTCGACTGCGGGCAGTTGACTTCTTCTTCTTTTTTTTGGTCGAACCAGTGGGGGCACGCTGAGTGCACCCAGTGGGTGTAGTCCCCGAGACTACTGTCGAATGTTTTTGATTCGGCTGTGGTCTTAGAAACATCGTCATTGTCTCTTAGTTACTCGAAAGCAACTTATCTTGGACGTCTGTCGACTGATTTTTCTTTTACATAAATCCTGCGAACTTGCAGCTCGCTATATTGAGTTGGAGAAGCAGAAGATTCAACTGAACCTTGATCTGGAGCTGGCCAGAACAGAGCTGCAGAAGGTCAGAGATGGCGCCGCAGGTAAGACGACTTTGTCGACTGGTTAGTTTTTAGGCTTGAGTACCCTTCTGCTATTTCCGAGTCAATCATCATTTCTTTGCAGAAAAACTGAGCGAAGCTCTGGCGAAGAAGGATCAGGACTTGGCTGCTGCCCGTAAGGAGGCTGACGACAAGACCGCTCTGGCCGAACAGAAGCTGGCTTCGGTCGGCCAATTGGAAGAAGAGAACGCCAAGCTGAAGACCGCTCTGAATGAAGCCAACCGGGAGTGTACACGTTGGAAGAAGGAGAACCTCGCCCTGAGCGAGAAGGTGGAAGGCGTCGTTCGCAGGAGGGACGACCTGGAGAGCTACTTGAGGAGCCTCGCCAAGAAGTTGTACATCAAGCTGGAAGGTGCACATTCAGTTCCGACTGGGTTTTTTTTTGTGTCGACTCAGTCTATGAAAATTGACTTATCCTTGGATCGTGTATGCAGAGCTTTGCCAGAACTTTGAAGAGGAGACTGGGCGGATCGAAACAGGTTTGGATCCAATCAACTCTCCCGTGAAAGATGAAGCTGCCATGAATCTGCTCCGACTGGAATCTCGCATTGACGGCGTCGTGGACTACTTGGCTCGACTGAAGGTTGCCATGTCACGGATCGACCCGGCACTTTGCCAGAGGCTACGCTCCAAAACGATCTCGAGTCTCTGATGACTCGACTTAACGGAATCCCTGACCGAGTGCAGGAGTGGAAGAGGTCTTCTGCTCGGTGTGGCGCTGATGTGGCTCTGTCTCTGGTCCGTGTCCATTGCAAGGAGGCGCGAGAAGAGAAGCTGGCCGCCATCCAAGTTGCCAATACCAGGAAGCACAACTTTCAAGATTTCATGGAGACTTTCATCGCTGCTGCCACCCGTATTGCAGACGGGATCGACTTGGACGAGTTCGTCGCCCCTTCCAGTCCTCCACCTGAGGAGTGAAAAACTTTTGAGCTCCACTTTAAATTTGCCTCGGAATGCCGAGTGGATTTTTTAACCGTTAAACTCCGTCGAGCTGAGGGCTCGATTACTTTGGCCTGAGGTCTGGGACCTTTTAGGCTTTACCTAATCTTGATTTCTCGTTTAATATCTTCATGGTTTGACTCGTCGAGTGGATCTTGATCTTCACTCGGAATAACCTTGTATTTGCAGCGTAGCTCCGAAGGGGAAGGTAGCAGTCGACTCGCGGATTGGGTTGTGTCTTGCACTTAGGCGAGCACTGGGCTGCAGCTAAGCCTCTGAGTGAGAGGTTTGCTCTCCCCTCGGTAGGAATTTTAAACACTTAGGCGAGCGCTGGGCTGCAGCTAAGCCCCCGAGTGGGAGGTTTGCTCTCCACTCGGTAGGATTTTTAAACACTTAGGCGAGTGCCTGATGCAGCTAAGTCCCTAAGTGGGAGAACTTAGGCGAGTACTGGACTGCAGCTAAGCCCCCGAGTGGGAGGTTTGCTCTCCACTCGGTAGGATTTTTAAACACTTAGGCGAGCGCTGGGCT
>NC_041384.1:432899724-432972364 GCF_002162155.2 Triticum dicoccoides | reverse complement strand
TGGGAGGTTTGCTCTCCACTCGGTAGGATTTTTAAACACTTAGGCGAGTGCCTGACTGCAGCTAAGTCTCTGAGTGGGAGAACTTAGGCGAGTACTGGACTGCAGCTAAGCCCCCGAGTGGGAGGTTTGCTCTCCACTCGGTAGGATTTTTTCAAACTTAGGCGAGTGTTTGACTGCAGCTAAGTCTCTTAGTGGGAGAACTTAGGCGAGTACTGGACTGCAGCTAAGCCCCCGAGTGGGAGGATTGCTCTCCACTTGGTAGGATTTTTATAACTTAGGCGAAACGGATTCACGGCTAAGTCACCCACTAGGGGATTTCGTATGCAAACAAAAGCAACAGCAATTATTGGGACGCTCTTGTCTTTGATAAAAATGAACTACGGAAAATTCTTTTCTTATTACATCCCGTCCACGGGAGGACTCAAGTGTAAAGGGGCGGAGTAGTTTCGCATTCCAAGCTCGTGGCTCGTCGATCTGGCGATCAACATTGTAGAGGTGATATGCTCCATTGTGGAGGATTCTGGTGATGATGAAGGGGCCTTCCCAAGTAGGAGCAAGTTTGTGTGGTTTCTGTTGATCCACTCGGAGGACCAAATCTCCTTCTTGGAAGGCTCGGCTCTTCACATTTCTGGCATGGAATCGACGCAAGTCTTGCTGATAGATGGTCGATCTGGTCATAGCCATTTCCCTCTCCTCCTCTAGGAGGTCGACTGCGTCTTGCCGGGCTTGCTCTGCTTCGTCTTCATTATAAAGCTCGACTCTAGGGGCGTTGTGAAGTAAATCACTCGGCAGGACGGCTTCGGCTCCGTAAACCAGAAAGAATGGAGTTCTTCCAGTCGACCGGTTCAGGGTGGTCCTCAATCCCCACAGAACTGACGGAAGCTCGTCGACCCAAGCACCTGCCGCGTGCTTGAGATCACGCATCAGTCGAGGCTTTAGTCCTTTGAGAATCAGACCATTTGCTCTTTCAGCTTGTCCATTCGACTGGGGATGGGCGACCGATGCGTAGTCGACTCGAGTGCCTTGAGAGGCGCAAAAAGCTCTGAACTTGTCCGAATCGAAGTTTGACCCATTGTCAGTGATGATGCTATGCGGGACTCCATATCTGAATGTTATCCCTCTGACGAAACTGATAGCAGTGCAAGCATCAAGGTTCTTGATAGGCTTAGCTTCAATCCATTTGGTAAACTTGTCGACTGCCACAAGCACATGAGTGAAACCACTTCTGCCTGTTCTCAGTGGGCCAACCACGTCTAGACCCCAGACAGCAAAGGGCCAGACGAGTGGAATGGTCTTCAGGGCTGATGCAGGCTTGTGTGACATGTTGGAGTAGAACTGGCAACCTCCACACTTGTCGACTATCTCTTTTGCCATCTCATTTGCTCTTGGCCAGTAAAATCCTGCTCGGTATGCTTTAGCCACAATGGTCCGAGAGGACGCATGGTGACCACAGGTCCCCGAGTGGATATCATTAAGGATCATCTGACCCTCTTCTGGTGTTATGCATTTCTGACCGATTCTAGTCGCGCTCTCCCTATACAACTGTCCCTTTATGACTGTGAAGGCCTTGGATCGGCGGACGATCTGTCGAGCCTCTTCCTCGTCCTCCGGGAGTTCTTTCCTCAAGATATACGCGATGTATGGTACCGTCCAGTCAGGAGTGATAGCCAAGACCTCCATGACTAGGTCGACCACAGCAGGAATTTCGACTTCAGTCGGATCTGTGGCACTTTTCGGTTGCGGGGCTTCTTCTGCGAAGGGATCCTCCTGGACTGACGGCGAGCGGATGTGCTCCAAAAACACATTGCTGGGAATGGCTTCTCTCTTGGAGCCTATCTTTGCCAGATCATCTGCTGCTTGATTTTTCATTCGGGGGATGTGATGAAGCTCTAACCCCTCAAATTTCTTTTCTAGCTTTCTTACTGCATTGCAATAGCCAGTCATAGCCGGGCTTCTGATGTCCCACTCCTTCATCACCTGATTAACCACCAAATCTGAGTCGCCGTAGACCATGAGGCGCCGGATGCCGAGTGAAATGGCCATGCGCAACCCGTACAAGAGTGCTTCATATTCTGCTTCATTGTTGGAGGAATCGAAGTGAATCTGGAGAACGTATCTAAGCTTATCTCCTCGGGGGGAGACCAATACTACCCCAGCACCGGAACCGTTCAGCATCTTAGATCCATCGAAGAACATGGTCCAATGCTCCGAGTGAACTTGAGTCGGGAGTTGCTGTTCAATCCACTTGGCGACGAAATCTGCAATTGCTTGGGACTTGATAGCCTTCTTTGCTTCAAACTTGATATCTAGGGGGGGGAGTTCAATCGCCCACTTAGCCACTCGACCAGTTGCATCTCTGTTGTGCAAGATCTCTGACAGTGGAGCGTCGCTGACGACTGTAATGGAATGGTCAGAGAAGTAGTGTGCAACCTTCTTCGTGGTCATGTAGATCCCATATACAAGCTTCTGGTAATGGGGATATCTTTGCTTCGAAGGGGTCAAAACTTCAGACACATAATATACTGGGTGCTGAACTCTGAAGGCCTTTCCTTCTTCTTCCCGCTCGACCGTGAGTACTGTACTGACAACTTGTCCCGTGGCCGCAATGTACAGCAGCAGAGGCTCTTTACTGATTGGGGCAGCAAGCACCGGCTGGGTGGAGAGCAGAGCTTTGAGCTCTGCAAACGCTGCGTCAGCTTCTGGAGTCGACTCGAACTTGTCAGACTTCTTCATCAGTCGGTAAAGAGGTAACGCCTTTTCACCGAGACGAGAAATGAATCGACTTAGAGCGGCCAAGCAACCTGTAAGTTTCTGGACATCGTGTACACGCACAGGGCGCTTCATCCGGAGTATGGTGCCAACTTTCTCGGGATTGGCGTCGATTCCTCGTTCGGAAACGAGAAAACTGAGTAACTTTCCACCTGGAACTCCGAATGTGCACTTTGATGGATTGAGCTTGATATCGTATCCCCTGAGGTTAGCAAAGGTTTCGGCAAGGTCAGTCAGTAGGTCGGAACCTTTCCGTGACTTAACCACAATATCATCCATGTATGCTTCTATGTTCCGACTGATCTGAGTGAGTAAACACTTCTGAATCATCCTCATGAACGTGGCTCCAGCATTCTTGAGGCCGAAGGGCATGGTGACATAACAGAAGCACCCAAATGGGGTGATGAAAGCCGTTTTGATCTCGTCGGGTCCATACAGACGGATCTGATGGTACCCTGAATAAGCATCTAGAAAAGACAAACGCTCACACCCCGCGGTCGAGTCCACTATCTGGTCGATGCAGGGGAGAGGGAAATGATCTTTCGGGTAAGCCCGATTGATGTGTTTAAAGTCAATGCACATGCGAAGTGACTTGTCCTTTTTGGGGACCATGACTACATTGGCGAGCCACTCGGAGTGGTAAATCTCTCGGATGAACTCCGCTGCTAAGAGCCGAGCCACCTCCTCGCCAATAGCTTTCCTCTTCTGGACGGTGGACCATCGAAGATGTTCTTTCACAGGCTTGAACTTTGGGTCGACTCGTAGGCGGTGCTCAGCCAGCCCCCTGGGAACTCCAGGCATGTCAGAAGGCTTCCATGCGAAGACGTCCCAGTTCTCACGGAGGAACTGGATGAGCGCTTCTTCCTATTTGGAGTCGAGCGTCATCGAGATGTGAGTCGGAGCAGCGTCGGGGTCGGTCGGGTGAATGTGAGCTGGCTTGGTTTCACCGGACGACTGAAAAGTGGATTCTGAAGCAGGCTTCTTGGCTCGTAGCAATTCACTCGGATCAGCAGTCTTCTGGTACGCTTGTAGCTCAACAACCGCCATCTGAGCGTCAGCAATCTTCGATCCTTTCTGAAAACACTCTTCTGCTTTCTTCCGATTGCCGGTAACGGTGATCACACCTCTGGGGCCGGGCATCTTCAACTTGAGATACACGTAGCATGGTCGGGCCATGAAGCGTGCATAAGCTGGCCGGCCCAGAATAGCATGATAAGCACTTTGGAAGTCCACAACCTCAAATGTCAACTTTTCCCTGCGGTAATTCTTTGAATCACCGAAAACCACGTCGAGAGCAATCTGGCCGAGTGACTCGGCTTTTTTTCCAGGAATGACTCCATGGAAGCTCATGTTGCTGGCACTGAGCCTGGACATCGGAATGCCCATCCCTTTTAATGTTTCAGCATACAATATGTTCAGGCCACTGCCACCATCCATCAGGACTTTGGTCAGTCGAGTGCCTTCGACAACTGGGTCGACCACCAAAGCTTGCCTCCCAGGGGTGGCAATGTGCATAGGGTGATCGGACCGGTCGAATGTGATGGCAGTCTGAGACCACTTCAGATAATTGGGTGTCGCCGGAGCGAGCATATTCACCTCACGGTTAATGACTTTCAGTCGACTTTTGCTTTCGACATCAGCAAAAATCATGAGGGTGGAATTGATTTGGGGGTATCCGTCGTCGCTATCTTCCTTGTCCTCGACTCTGTCCGACTCTTTTTCCTTATCTTTGGGCTGCTTGCCCTGAAACTGCTGGATCAGGAGCCGGCACTGTCGAGTGGTATGCTTTGGATAAATAAAATTACCCTCTTCATCTTTCTTGGTGTGGATGTGACATGGCAGATCCAAAAACATCATTTCCATCCTGATCCTTGACTTTCTTGGGCTTCCAGGGGCCTTTGGGTTTTCCCTTGAAATTTCCCTGGGTTGCGGCCAGGGCCTCCCCAGGGGCGGCTGGCTCGGCCTTCCGCTTCTGCTTCCGACTAGAATTGCCTCCAGTTTCCTGGGCGACTGCTTTCTGCTTGCCACTCCGGAGTCGATCTTCATCTTCTCCGTTAGCGTATTTGGTGGCAATTTCCATCATCCGATTCAGGGACATTTCTCCGGTCCGACCGAACTTCAGGTTCAACTCTCTGTTCTTGACGCCTTCTTTAAAGGCGCAAACTGCTTGGTGATCTGGTACGTTATCAATTGTGTGATGCAAAGTGATCCACCTCTGGATGTAATCCCTCAGAGTTTCACTCGACTTCTGCACGCAAGACCACAATTCTGTAAGGCCTGCGGGTCGTTTGCATGTTCCCTCAAAGGTTGTGACAAACACTCGAGAGAGATCCTCCCAAGTGTAGATGCTGCTGGGTGCTAACTGATTCAGCCACGCTCTGGCCGAGCCCTCTAACAGGAGAGGCAAATGCTTCATAGCCACCTCATCATTGCCACCGCCAATCTGTACAGCCACTCGGTAATCTTCGAGCCAAGTGTCGGGCTTAGACTCACCGGTGAACTTGCTGACTCCAGTCGCCAACCGAAAGTTGGGAGGAATCACCGCGGCCCTGATGGCTCGACTGAAACACTCTGGCCCTGAAACACGTATTCTGCTGCTGGCGGGCGCATCTCTGTTCTGGCCTTCCCGATGAGCCCTGTTCCTGTCAACCAAGCCTTGAACGAGGACAGATCTCGCGTCAAAGCCTGTGTCCCTGGGGTCGACGGGAATCCTCTGCCCAACGCTATGAGGTCGCCTGTCATCTCGATGTCGAGGCGCATATGACCCACTCCTCGGGGGAGGGGTTAGCACTCGACGGCGATCATCACGATCGGATCAGTGATCATACTGCTCATTCCTTCTGTACTGATCATGTCGGTCGCCACGTCCCTCACGCCTCGGGGGCGACCGCGGGCTGTGACCCGACTGGACTGTATCTGTTGCAACGGATCGACTGTGGATCATATCCCGCGACTAAGAAATGGCGGAATTCTGGTTTCCCGCCGCCGGAGCAACACTCTGATCTGTAACAAGCCCCTGCCAGCCTCCGACTGGGAGGGCTGAATTGATTCTGCTATATGGGCCGCGGTGGCCAAATTCTGAACTGGGGTTCGGTATACCTGCGTCGGCGGGAAGAGCTGGCGTCGACTAGACTCGGGAGCCCGCTGACGCGCTTGCTCATCGAGTGCTCGCTGGAGATTCTCCAGTCGAGTGCGCTCGGCCAAATTAGCCAAGCGCGCGTCCTCCAAGGCCCGGGCCTCGGGGGACTCTCCGACGATAGGAGTGCGGAGTGCGTCCGTGTTCCGGCGGCGAAGCTCCTCTCGCTGTAATGACGTGAGAGGTTCGGGGAGATACTCATCATGGGGATGCGACGGGTCGCCCCCACCCGCGCCTCCATCAGCGCGAGGGAAACTGGGAGGACTGTGTGTTCCATCGACCGCCAGGATCTCAGCCGCTGGGTCGCTGCTGTCGCACTCGGACGCGGTCTCCGCGGAGCCAGTCGAACAGGCCGCAGAGGGATTTGTCGGGCTCGATTGCTGCGACTTGGGGGGCGGCCGACTGGCGAGCCACGGCATGCCTCACCCACCTCTGAAGTCTTGACCAACCGGAGCGCTTGCGCCGGTGGGAGATAGAGTGGGGAGACAATACGGGGGCCGACCGATACTGGGTCGACGGCTGCCGCAGGAGGACGCCACGAGCGCATGCGCGGAAATGCGTCACACCGTGGACGGGGAGCGCGTCGATGTCGAGTGGCGCCTCCTGAAGCCAGGCGGAGTCGTCGGCGATGAACGTGAGCGCGCCGAGGCGGATCTCGCGGCCCTCCACAAAAACTCCGCACGAAACCATGATCAAAGGGATCGGAAAAATCGCAACTTCTTCAATCAGGTGCTAAGATTCCCGCCTCACGGTGGGCGCCAACTGTCGTGGTTCTAACTCTGACAGTGATGTAGGGGGGTATGTATGGAGAGGCTAGATCTCAGCTATTGGGAAGTTGTAAACACACCAAGATGTACGAGTTCAGGCCATTCGCGGAGGAAGTAACAGCCCTACGTCTCGGTGCCCGGAGGCGGTCGACTGGATTACTGGCGTGTGAATAATAGGGGTGCGAACCCTTCATACGGAGGAGGGGGGTGGCTTATATAGAGTTCGCCGGGCCCCTCCTGCCCTCAGTAATGCAGGGTTTAAGGTATATTTAAGGTTGGGCGTTACTGATAACGCCCCTAATAAAGTGCTATAATGGTCATAAAGACTACTTGATAGCCGACCGTTCGCCTGCGGAGTGACTTTAGGTCTCCTGGCGGTCGAGTGGTTGGCTTCATGGTCGAGTGATAGCTTCTTGGTCGAGTGTCTTGAACCCGTCGAGTGGGATAACTCCTCAGTCAATTGAAAGGTGACTTCTTCTAGGGATGTCCTAGGGTAGGGCTTCTTGGACAGGTCCGTGCCCCTACCCTAGGTACATGGCTTCATCACCGATGGAACTCGCAAAGCTGAACCCAATCTTCTTGGGCCCTTCTATAACTTGGAAGGTCTCATCACTCATATCGTGGTTCAAGGGACAGCCGTGAATGAGCCTGCAGATGACGCTGAATCAGATGAAGCGCCTGCAGCGCCGAAGCCAAAGAAACTGAAGCAGTCTAAAGCTTCAAAGCCTGCCTCTGCACCAAAGATCTCACGGGCGAAGCCACTGGCTACCGCACCTCCTGAAGACAGTGTGCAGTCTGAAGATTTGTCACGCATCTCCAAGCCCCAGAAAGTCAAGATGCCTCTGCCACACACCGGCCAAGAACTGACAGCTGCTGCTATTCTGCGCAACGATGCCATCGATCTATCCAGTGATGAAGATCTTGCAGACGACGCTCTTGAGCAACTGATCAAGAGCAAAGAAGAATCAGAAATCTTCAATGATCTGCCTCTCTTTGACGTGGAGATCATCCACAACTTCATTGATGAGTGGTTTGACACGCCCAACCTCAACTTCGAAGATCTGCAACTTCCAATTGGCCTCAGTGTCGCCTTCCACGGCGCCATTGCTTCAGAGCTAACTCTAGCTCAGTGCATCGTCGAACTGAAGCAAAAGATTGACTTTGAGAAAGCTCAGTTCAAGAAGCATATGGCCAAGCTCAGCGTGCAAGAGGTGAAAAACTTCAAGATTATGCTGCACGAGCTCAAAGAAGCCTTTCTCAAGAAACATGCAGAAGCTCGGGGTTCTCGTGAGCGCATGAAGAGCCTGGCTGACAAGTGTGTGCAAGGCTACAACGAGGCTGAGAAGCGCAAGGCCCTTGGGCATCCTGGCATTGATCCCAGGATGGCTGCTAAGCAGAAGAAGAAGCCCATTGTGGCTGAACCCAACGCACCAAGGCAGGAAGTAGATCACATTGTCTTCCCAACTAGCATGACTGGCTCGAAGCCAAAGGCCAGGTCAACCGCTTCAGAACTGAAGAAGACGAGGACTGCTGAGGCTGAAGCCAGAAAGAGAAAACATTCTAAAGCCTCTGATGCTGCTCCCTCCAAGAAGAAGCGGAAGACCAAGAAGGAACGGGCTGCTCCCACAGAGCCCTTAATTGTTGAACCCATCTCCATGGTTCGCCCTGATGCTGAACATCAAGAGCGCCAACTGACTGTCCATGAGCCTGCTTCCACAGAGGCTCATGAAGCTGAAGACTTTCCAGCAGCTGATCCCACCGCTGCTGAAGACATTGGTCACCATGACCATGTTGAAGATGATGCACTTCTTCCTCAGATCGAGCACCAACAAGTATCATCGCATGTGCTTACGCACAGCGAACTAATCAGCATTGGTCGTCCTTTGGCGCCAATTGCTCAGGATGCATCATGGGCTGATCACCCACAAGCACAAGAGGAAGATGACTTTAAGGCCCAGCCAACTCCAACTCCACGGGCGTCGCTAGCGTTATGCAGGCTTCGCAAAGGACCAAGGCCTCCAGTCTCCGAGTCTGAAGCTAAAGCTGCTGAAGACATTCCGGCTGCATCAGTCGATGAAGAAGAAACCCCAAGAGTTGCTACACCCCCGTCTCACCAAGAAGCTGTTCTCGAGGAGAACGTGACTATGATCGACCCTCCAGCTCACCAAGTGGAGGTTGAGAATCTTGAGGCTGCCACCACCAAAACAAATGAAGCCAATGACGTTGTCATGGCTGAAGCAAATGTGGAGCCTCCACCAACCCAAGAACCAGAAGTCAGCGAAGCCAATGATGCTACTGCTTCTGTTCCTGCGCCTGCTGCTGGTCCTCAGTTTGACTATCATGTTGAGCATAGGCCTCAGGTACAGAAGCCAATTCCAAGGTTGCCCAGGTTTCCAGGTCCTGCATCAGCACCTGGATCCTTCAATGTCAACGGCTTCAAAGCAGACAACACTTTCTTCAATAGCTCCAAGAACCCCTACTCAAGGGAAAGAATATCTTCTAATCGGTTCTGGAGCTATCCGCAGCGAAGCTATTACTCTTGCATTCTGTACAATCAAGGGCGCATCTTCCCACATAAGCGTCCTGACACCGAAGCAATAGCTGGTCTGCCCTGTTTGGAAGAAGCTCTGGATTGCTTCAAAGAGGTTGGACTATTGCCTTTTCTCACCGACCAAGAGCACTGGAATGAAGAGTTGCTGCTCCAATTCTATGCCACACTTCACATCCGTGGGTACAATAGAGATCCGAGGACTTGGGTCCTGGAGTGGATGACAGGAAATGTTCATCATGAAGCCAAAGCCTTTGATATCATTGAGCTCACTAGTCTGCCCACTCCCGGCGATCTCTACGAACCTATCTGTCAGCTTCACAGTGAAGCTATGGAGAGCATCTTTCAGAAGCCTGAACCAAACATGAGTCAGATGCTCAGTATGATGAAGCCCTTGCCACAAGATGCTGCATATCCTAAGGATTTCTTTGTTGAAGACCTTGAGTATCTGCCAAGGACTATTTATCACATCATAAGGCGAACTCTCTGGCCCATCAAAGGACATTCTCCACATGCCAAGCTGGAAGGTGCAATGAAGACTTTGGTCTTCTATATTCTTCATGGCAAATGCTTCAATGCACATGACTTCTTCATCTGCCAACTTGCTGCATCAGGCTCTGATCTTTTTGGCTTGAAGTTCTACGCTCCATGGATAATGCGGCTGATTAAACTCCACTCCGCTATCTCATATCAGCCATCTGCTCGCAATCATCGGATCTTTCTGCCTGATGTGGATATGTCCGTTGAAGCCATTTATCCTGAGCCTGCCAAGGAGCCTCTTAGTCTTCAGAATGCGGAGTATCAAAGTTTCTCTCAGAACATTAAAGGAGTTGAAGCAGTCACTCGTGTTTATCCTCTGGCTGGAACTACACGTGCACCTCATCGTGCCCTTACTGAAGCCACCGAAAGCACTATTGCCCAACGACCCAAGAAGTGATCTCGTGTTCTCAATGACCGAGAGCTTCTGGTGGCTCTTCATCAGAAACAGGATAGGCATCATGACTGGCTGAAGCGCCAAATGCAAAGCCTCTTGGTGGATGTTAACCGCATTCGCAATCTTGCCACCAAGAATGCATTTGTTGCCCATGAAACCTCTCGACGCACATGGAAAGGGCTGACGCTTATGTGCTCTGAAGATGATCTTCACGAGGATGGCTTCTCTGAATGCTTCAAGTTTGACTCAACACCTCCTCGAAGGGCAGTGCTGCGACGAACTCCATCTCTTGAAGACTCTGAGTTCTCTTCCTCTGCGGCAACTGTGAATGCCAGAGTGATCGAGGACGAAGACGATGCTACTTCACCGCCCCCTCCTTCAGCACGCTTTGACACTGCTCCAAGTTCTTATGCACCGCCGAACACCACCGACGACCCTGCTGCTTCACCTACTCTTCATGGGAACGAGTAGATGCTCTATGTCTTCAAACCTTTTTGGTCCTTACTGACAAAAGGGGGAGAAGCATATGAGTTTGATAGTCTTCAAGCGGGTCCATATGGGCGGTTGCTTTATATTTTGCCTAGTGTTTACAACTCTCGTTTTGATACATTTGGTTCTTTGAGTTGTAACACTTAAACTCGATGGTCGTCTGCTACTTATTTGCTGCTTTGCGATGCGATGACAAATTCTGCATGTGCGACGATAAATTCCGCACTTAGATCGTTTTCCAGACGTCCATTTTCCATTATGCATGTCATTATCTTCACATACCTTCACATGCATAATGAATTGTCATCATAAGTTGAAGAGGATCTCCACGAGTACAAACTGCCATGTGCATTTGCATTCCAAAAGCAAATTACTTATATGCACATCTTCAGGGGGAGCCCTTGCAACTTATGAAGACAATTCCTTATCCTTTACAATTTCACATATTATATTCCCCGTTGAAAACTTCAACTAGTTTGTCATCAATCACCAAAAAGGGGGAGATTGTAAGTGCATCTAGTGCCACCCCTAGTTGGTTTTGGAGTATTGACGACAAACCTAGTTGAAGGACTAATGTGTTTATGAGAATTGCAGGATAACATAGGTAGAAGTCCCTCATTGATTCGGTTTTCCTACCAGAGATGACCCCTAAAAATATATGAAGACATTGAAGTCAAAGGTGGTATATGAAGATATTCACATTGAAGACTATGACAAGAGAAGAATCGCATGAAGCCTATGGAGCTCGAAGACTTAGATCTTTCGTAGTTCTTTTTCTTCTTTGTTGAGTCATAGGAACCACCGTACTGTTAAGTGGGGTCCAAGAGAACCAGTCAGAATGACTGAAGTGATGCTTAACCAAAACCTATGTCTTCGAGTGAAGACTATGAGAGCGAATCTTGTCCAGAGTCGGACAAGTCAGCTTTGCTTATAGCCCAAGTAAAGTTGCCGTGTTGTTTGAAATCTGACCGTTGGAACACGTGTCAGTTCCTTAGTGACCCAGGGTCATTTTGGACAAATCAGGTCAGGTTGCCTAGTGGCTATAAATAGCCCACCCCCTACAACCATAAACGGTTGGCTGCTCAGAGTTAAAGTACGGCTTTTGTCGTGTGAGAGCAACCCACCTCGAAGCCTTTGACAGAGAATTCCTTGCGAGGATAAAGCCCTAACCACCCAGAGCCAAAGAGTGTTAGGCATCACTTAAGTCTTCCTGTCTGTGTGATCTGAAGACTTATTACACTTGAGGACTGTGAATCCTCCAGCCGGTTAGGCGTCATGTTCTGAGCATCCAAGAGTCATTGTGGATCGCCGGTGAACGAAGTCTGTGAAGGTTTGGGAGTCTACCTTGAAGACTTACCAGAGTGATTGGGCGAGGTCTGTGTGACCTTAGCTCAAGGGGAATATGGTGAGGACTGGGTGTCCTGAGCTGCGTGTTCAGGACTGGGTGTCCGGGACTATGTGTCCTCAGGTTTAAATACCTAGCCGCCCTAACCAGACGTACAGTTGTCACAGCAACCGGAACTAGTCCAATAAATCATTGTCTTCAACGAGTCACTGGTTTCATCCTTCCCTTCCCTTTACTTACTGTTGGTCCTTGTGAAGTCATCATATGATTGCACTGTCTTTTGTCTTCACTGAGTGACTGCTTGTTCTGATTGGCTTCTTAATATCTTCCTACCTGATCCTTACTACTTAGCTGCTATTAGTCATTGTGCTTTCACTTCATTGAATACTTGACTATGGTTTGCCTAGTGTAGTCTACCTTCCGCTGCATGGTAATAGGTTTATTTCTATCGTTTGTCTTCGAAACTTCCATGTTTTGAAGACTTTCATAAAAATCGCCTATTCACCCCCCCCCCCAGTCGATATAACGCACTTTCACCAATGATCCATTTATGGACTGGTGCAATCCTCTCGGAGTTGGAATATACTCTTTGATAGTGTGATCAAAGCATATGGTTTTATACAGACTTTTGGAGAAGCCTGTACAAGAAAGTGAGTGGGAGCTCTCTGGCATTTCTAATATTATATGTGGATGACATATTGTTGATTGGAAATGATATAGAATTTATGGATTGCATAAAAGGATACTTGAATAAGAATTTTTCAATGGAAGACCTCGATGAAGCTGCTTATATATTGGGCATCAAGATCTATAGAGATAGATCAAGATGCTTAATTGGACTTTTACAAAGTACATACCTTGATAAAGTTTTGAAGAAGTTCAAAATGGATCAGTCAAAGAAAGGGTTCTTGCCCGTGTCACAAGGTGTGAAGTTGATTCAGACTCAATGCCCGACCACCGCAGAAGATAGAGAGAAAATGAAAGTCATTCCCTATGCCTCAGCCATAGGTTTTATCATGTATGCAATGTTGTGTATCAGACCTGATGTGTGCCTTGCTATAAGTTTAGCATGGAGGTACCAAAGTAATCCAGGAGTGGATCACTGTACAATGGCCAAGAACATCCTGAAATGCCTGAAAAGGACTAAGGATATGTTTCTCATTTATGGAGGTGACAAATAGCTTGTCCTAAATGGTTACGTTGATGCTAGCTTTGACACTGGTCCGGACGACTCTAAGTCACAAACTAGATACGTATTTATATTGAATGGTGGAGCTGTCAGTTGGTGCAGTTCCAAGCAGAGCGTCGTGGCAGATCTACGTCTGAAGCGGAGTACATAGCTTCTTCGGAAGCAGCAAATGAAGGCGTCTGGATGAAGGAGTTCATATCCGATCTAGGTATAATACCTAGTGCATCGGGTCCAATGAAAATCTGTTGTGACAATACTGGAGCAATTGCCTTAGCGAAGGAATGCAGATTTCACAAGAGAACCAAACACATCAAGAGACGCTTCAATTCCATCTGCGATCAAGTCAAGGAGGGAGACATAGAGATTTGAAAAATACATACAGATCTAAATGTTGTAGACCCGTTGACTAAGCCTCTTCCACGAGCAAAACATGATCAGCACCAAGACTCCATGGGTGTTAGAATCATTACAATGTAATATGGATTATTGAATCTAGTGCAAGTGGGAGACTGAAGGAAATATGCCCTAGAGGCAATAATAAAGTTGTTATTTTATATTACCTTATATCATGATAAATGTTTATTATTCATGCTATAATTGTGTTAATTGGAAACATGATACATGTGTGGATACATAGACAAAACATCGTGTCCCTAGTAATCCTGTATTAAGACTAGCTCGTTAATCAAAGATGGTTAAGTTTCCTAACCATAGACATGTCTTGTCATTTGATGAACGGGGTCACATCATTAGGAGAATGATGTGATGGACAAGACCATCCATTAGCTTAGCATGTTGATCGTTCAGTTTTATTGCTATTGCTTTCTTCATGTCAGATACATATTCCCTTGACTATGAGATTAGCAACTCTTGGATATCGGAGGAATACCTTGTGTGCTATCAAACGTCACAACGTAACTGGGTGATTATAAAGATGCTCTACAGGTATCTCCGAAGGTGTTTGTTGGGTTGGCATAGATCGAGATTAGGATTTGTCACTCCGAGTATCGGAGAGGTATCTCTGGGCCCTCTCAGTAATACACATCATAAGAAGCCTTGCAAGAAATGTAACTAATGAGTTAGTTGCGGGATGATGTATTATGGAACGAGTAAAGATACTTGCCGGTAACGAGATTGAACTAGGTATGAAGATACCGACGATCGAATCTCGGGAAAGTAACATACCGATGACAAAGGGAATAATGTATGTTGTCATAAGGTTCGGTCGATAAAGATCTTCGTAGAATATGTAGGAGCCAATATGGGAATCTAGGTTCGGCTATTGGTTATTGACCAGAGAGGTGTCTCGGACATGTCTACATAGTTCTCGAACCCATAGGGTCCGCACGCTTAACGTTCCTTGATGATATAATATTATATGAGTTATGTATGTTGGTGACCGAATGTTGTTCGGGGTCCCGGATGTGATCACGAACATGACGAGGATCTCCGGAATGGTCCGGAGGTAAAGATTGATATATGGGATAATAGTGTTTGGTCTCCGGAAGGGTTCCGAAATTCACCGGAAGGGGTTCCGGATGTTTCTCGAAATGTTTGGGTACGAGAACACTTTATTTGGGCCAAAGAGGAAAGCCCACGAGGCTTTTGGAAAGTGCAAAAGGGAGTTTTTCGGTGACTAGAGGCTAGACGCCAGGAACCCTGGCGTCTAGGGGGTAGACGCCGGGAACCCTGGCGTCTAGCCCTGGAGTCCAAGAAGGACTCTTTCCTTTTGGGCAAAACCGACTTCGAGGAGGCTTTTACTCCAAGTTTCGACCCCAGGGCTCAACATATAAATAGAGGGGCAGGGCTAGCACCCAAGACACATCAAGAAACACCAAGCCGTGTGCCGGCAACCCCGTCCCTCTAGTTTATCCTCCGTCATAGTTTCCGTTGTGCTTGGCGAAGCCCTGCGGAGATTGTTCTTCACCAACACCGTCACCACGCCGTCGTGCTGTCGGAACTCATCTACTACTTCGCCCCAGGCGCGCCCAGGTGGGTTGTGCCCCCCCCCCCGGGGGCACCCCTCTGGTCTTCTTTGGCCCATCTTGTGTCTTCTCGTCCAGAAAAAATCTCCAAAAAGTTTCGCTGTGTTTGGACTCCGTTTGGTATTGATTTTCCGCGAAGTAAAAAACAAGCAAAAACAGCAACTGGAACTGGACACTATGTCAATAGGTTAGTCCCAAAAAATTATATAAAGTCGCTATAAAATGATTGTAAAACATCCAAGAATGATAATATAACAACATGGAATAATAAAAAATGATAGATAGGTTGGAGACGTATCAGTGGGTATACAAATTACTATTGGGAAATTGATAGAACTTCAAATAATTATGATGATATCCAGGCAATGATCATTATATAGGCATCACGTCCAAGATCAGTAGACCGACTCCTGCCTGCATCTACTACTATTACTCCACACATCGACTGCTATCCAGCATGCATCTAGTGTATTAAGTTCATGGAGAAACGAAGTAATGCAATAAGAACGATGACGTGATGTAGACAAGATCTATTCATGTAGGAATAGACCCCATCTTGTTATCCTTAATAGCAACGATTTATACGTGTCATGTCCCCTTCTATCACTGGGATTAAGCACCATAAGATCGAACCCATCACAAAGCACCTCTTCCCATGGCAAGAAAAATCAATCTAGTTGGCCTAACTAAACCAAAGATTCGAAGAAGAAATATGAGGCTATAAGAAATCAAAACTCAAATGACTTTCATGGATAAAATAGATCTGATCATAAACTCAAAGTTCATCGGATCCCAACAAACACACCGCAAGAAGAGTTACATCAAATAGATCTCCAAGAGACCATTGTATTGAGAATCAAAAGAGAGAGAGGAAGCCATCTAGCTACTAACTACGGACCCGAAGGTCTACAATGAACTACTCACGCGTCATCGGAGAGGCACCAATGAGGATGATGAACCCCTCCGTGATGGTGTCTAGATTGGATCTCGTGGTTCTGGAACTTGCAGCGGCTAGAATTGTGTTTCGTCAACTCCCCTAGGGTTTTTGGATTTTTGGGGTATTTATAGAGTAAAGAGGCGGTGCGGGAGGCGGCCGAGGTGGGCACAACCCACCAGGACGCACCTGGGCCCCCAGGCGCGCCCAGGTGGGTTGTGCTCCCCTCGGAGCCCCCTTCTAGTACTTCTTTGGCCCAACGTGTGTCTTCTAGTTCAGAAAAAATCTCCAAAAAGTTTCGCTGCATTTGGACTCCGTTTGGTACTGATTTTCTGCGAAGTAAAAAACAAGCAAAAACAACAACTAGCACTGGGCACTATGTCAAAAAGGTTAGTCCCAAAAAATGATATAAAGTTGCTATAAAATGATTGTAAAACATCCAAGAATGATAATATAACAGCATGGAACAATAAAAAATTATTATTTTTTGACTAGAAACTGTGAGGCAACAGCCCCACAACACTTTATTAAAACTCAACCACCAAACAAACAGAGAGGTTCTGATAAAAACTAACTGAAAGGAAACTACTTACCTATTGAGCTATTTACACATTTACAGGTACATATACAAGAATATATACAACCAACTAGGGCAAAGAATTGACCCAGGCTAACAGCAATGGCTTTAGACTAGGCTTGAATCTGTGAGAGTGCAGAGTAACATCATGAATGAAGTTCCTCTTCCAAGCAGCAAAAGTTGGCCTTTCATATCTGAAGATTCTGCCATTTCTGAGGAGCCATATATTCCAAGCTACTAGATAAACGACCTCCCTAAAGAAAGGTTGCCCAAAGCTCTTCCTGGCAGCAATTTAACACTGAGATGGGGTTAAACCAGCTAACCATTGGATGTGTAAGTAGTTCCATACTCTTATGCTGAATTGGCATGTGAAGAAAAGATGGTTTCTATCCTCATTAGCATGGGCAAAGCATAGCGGGCAGGTGTTATCTTCCTGAGGTGATCGCCAGTGCCTCCTGACCAGTATATCTCTGGTGTTGAGCCTGTCATTTAGCATCAACCACGCAAGCACCTTTATCTTCATTGTGGCCTTACTTTCCCAAATCCATTTGGCTGGAGTATCAGTGGCCATGTGAGCATGCATCATTGTATAATAACTCTTTGCAGAGAACATACCTTTGCCAGGTGTCCAAGACCAAGAGTCATGAATCCCTTTATCAGCATTAAGGTCAAGGAGACCAGACTGGATAGTGATCATCTCATCCATTGCTTCTGGTGACCAGGGCAGATGAAAGAGTTCAGACATATCAGGTGTGTTAATCACCTCTCGTACAGACACCTTATCATCAATGGCAAAAGAGAACAACCTGGGAAACCTCTCTCTGAGCGGAACAGATGAGCCTAGGAACACCCAAGGATCAAACCAAAAAAGGACAGAGTCACCCATGTTTATAGTGACCTTAGAGTAAAGTCTGAAAAGTTCATTGAGCTTTAGGATGTCTCTCCACCAATAAGAACCACATAAAACTATGCCATGAGGTAGAACACCATCATAGTAGGTATTCCAAATAAGAGAAACCCAAGGGATGTCAGCTTTGTTATAAAACTTGGAAAGGTGCTTGGAAAGGAGAGCTCTATTTTGGATGGTTAGATTTACTATCCCTATGCCACCTTTGTCTTTAGGTCTGCAAACAAGAGGCCAAGATGCAAGGGATTGCCTAGGAGTATCAGAATTTCCTCTCCATAAGCACTGCCTCATAATCCTTTCAATTTTCTTTATAATACCAGCTAGCAAACATAAACTGCAAAGAAAATAGATGGGCAAAGATGACAACACTGATTGGAGTAATTGCAATCTGGCACCCTGATTGAGAAGGCTGGAACTAGCAGACAACCTTCTTTCAACTCTATCAACCACAGGAAATAAATCTTGAATCTTGGGTTTAGTTGTTCCCACAGGAAGCCCCAGGTAGGTGAAAGGAAGGGTCCCAACTTGGCAGCCAAAAACAGAAGCTAACCTGGCAGTTTCTGTCTCATGCACATTAATAGGCAAAATGCATGATTTATGGAAATTTACTCTGAGACCTGTGGAGGCATGAAAATCATGCAACATCTCCTTGAGAGCTAATAGTTGTGAATCCATAGCAGGCATAATGAGGAGAGTGTCATCAGTATATTGTACTATAGGGAATTCAGGATCATGAGTTTCAATAGGTAGGGAGATCACTCCATTTCTGAGCATATTGTTTACCAATGTTTGTAGCAGATCGGCTGCAAGAACAAACAAGAGGGGTGACATTGGGTGACCCTGCTTTACTCCCCTTTTGCAGGTAAATTGTTTTCCAGGCACACCATTTAGAATAACAGAAGAAGTACCAGAGGATAGAGGCTCTCTAATCCAACCAATCCACTTGCTATCAAAACCCTTGTGATGCAGGAGTTTGAGTATTAGGTCATGCTCAACAGTATCAAAGGCTTTGGCAAAGTCCAACTTAAGAATCAAGATAGGCTTCTTGGATTTGTGACACTAACAAATATATTCCAGAGTCCAAGCAATACAATCTTGGATAGACCTGCACTTCAGAAACCCATATTGGTTTTTATGAATGCACTTGAGGATAACCTTTTGCAATCTATTAGCCAGCAGTTTAGTCAGGAACTTCAGACAAGTATTTGTCAATGAAATAGGCCTGAAATCATTTGGACTCTCAGGTAAGAGTTTCTTTGGAATTAAGGTGATTAAAGACCCATTGATGCTGCTAATAGTGACCTTTCCATCATAAAAGTCTTGGAATAGCTGCAAAAAATCATCCTTAATGATGTGCCAGCACCGTTTGACAAACAATCCAATAAAACCATCAGGGCCAGGGGCCCTATCTGTAGGCAGAGACTTAAGAACCTCATTTATTTCCTCCTCCGAAAATGGAGCAGACAGATTATCAAGACCATCCACTTTGTCAATCAATGATGCTAGGTCAAACTTCATATCAGTCCCCTTAGAGACACCCATTCTATCCCTGAAAGTGCCCCATAACATACCAGCCATCTGTTGGTGATCAGAGACAACATCACCATTTTCATTCTGCAGAGAGGAAATTGAGTTTCTCCTAAAACGTTCAGTTGCCATTGCTTGGAAAAACTTAGAGTTCTCCTCCCCAACTTTTATCCACCGAATGGTACATCTCTGTTTCCAGTATAGAAACTGCAGGTGGAGGATTTCCTCTATGTGTAGTTTAACAATTTTCCTGAAATTAAATTCCGGTCTTGTTAAAGGCCTTAACTCTTCAAGATTATCAAAAAATATAACCACCTTGTTACAAGCTTGAATGGCCTTCTTTAGTTTAGACATGCTGATGTACCAGTGTTTGAGAGCATTTCGGAGTCTTTTGAATTTTTCAGTCAAGCGAGTTGCAGAATTTGTTCTTTTTGTTGGAGCATTCCAAGATTGTTCCACACAGTCAAAGAAACCAGGCAGATCCACCCAATAGTTTTCAAACCGAAAGATCTTTGACTTAGGAATAGATGTTGCAATGGAGACTACACAGGGTACATGATCCGATGCTGTTCTTGCTAGAGGATGGACCATCGTGTTGGGGTAGTCATTTATCCAAGTGTACGAAGTGAAGAACCAATCCAGTTGCTCCAGCAACGGATTTTCTTGCATATTAGACCATGTGTAGGATCTTCCTTTTAATGGCAGCTCAAGAAGACCAAGGTGGCCAATGACCTCATTGAAGAGGAAAATATCATTTATATCTCCTCCTGGCAAATTTCTGTTCTCAGGAGATCTAATGAAGTTAAAATCCCCCACAAGGAGCCACTTATCATATATTGGAATTTCCAGATCATACAGCCATTGGACAAAATCATCTCTGGGCTGCCCTTGACAAGACCCATAAATATTTACCAAGGTCCATTGACTTGCATTATGAGCAGATATGAATGAGACTATGATACTAAAAGGCTTAATATCCACTAAAGTGCCAATAAACATGTTAGAGCACCACAGCACAAGGATTCCACCAGAGGCACCATCAGAGGGCGAATAAGCAAAATTGTCAAATCTTCTCGGGCAAAACTTTCTAATCGCACGCTGGTCAAATAAATCACATTTAGTTTCTTGCAAACAGATGATAGAGCATTGGCTTTCCTCAATTTTTGCTCTAACACTTCTCTGCCTATCTTCAGAGTTTAAACCTCTTACATTCCAACAGAGAACCTTCCAATCTCTAGTTTGTTGTGCATTCATGAGGAAACAATAAAGTGAGGTAGAGGTAATAGCTCACTGCATAACAGTGAAACAAAAGGCCATAGATAAAACCATCAACCCAAACCAAAGTGCAGAGCAAAGTGCAGGTAGCAGACAAAAGAGAAATAAGGTTCAGACATCTAGAATGACAAGGGATATGCCTCCCTATATAACAATTGAAAGACTTAATCGTCATGAGGAACTGCAGGCTTGGGGGCGGTAGCTGAAGAAGCCATAAGCTTCTCCTCAGTCATCTTCTCAGCGGGGACACCAAGAGCTGCGCCGATCATCTGAAGTGTGGCAATTGAAGTTGGAGGGGGAGCCTGCTGCTGGGTATCATCATTCTCTGGTTGAGCCTATCTGCTTGGAGTGGAAGCTTGATTGTCAGCCTTCAACTTCTTGGCTCTAGGCCGCCTGAGGGGCTTGGGTGACAAAGGAGATATAGATTTAAAACCTTGAGATTTGGTCGCACTCCTTGTCATCCTTCTGTCAAAAAAGTCTGAGACAGTCTGAACAACTGAAGTTTTGGGCTTTCGGGCACGGGATTTTCTGGTTTGCTAGACTGTAGTTGAAAAGGTGCAGTTCATACTATCTGAAACTTCAATAACCTGAGTAGTTGCTTCAGAGGATGGCACACTGTCGTCTGGCTCAGGCGTTGCAGAATGAACACAGGTATTCTCCAAAAATAGTCTCCTGGCAGTGCGTTGGGGTGACAGTTGTTGTTCAGGAGCTGGAAAGCAGAAAGACAGTGGAGGATCAAAAGCCATAGTCCAAGATCTCTTATGCATCTGAGGCAAGCCAGGTGGAGGCATGGCCTTAGGGATCTGGGCAGTCAGGAAAGTGGGCATCAGTGATTCGAAAGACCTCCAGATAAATTCAGGTGGAAAAGCTGGTCCCATGACAACTCTCACAAGCCCAACATGCACAGGAGGTGCATGAACCACAATGGGATTATATGGGACTATTGCAAGATTGTTCTGGTCTGGATCTTGCACAGCAACAGGCATGACCTCATTGTTAGGCTCCTCAATATGTATGTGATGTTCTGGCTGGTCTAGGAGATCTTGATCAACCTGCTCTTGTGGGACTCCTTCCATGACATTATCCTGAACTAGAAGAGGGCCTTCAACCACAACATTGTTTGGCCCATCCACCAGATCAATAGGCTCCCATGGGCCCAAAGCATCACCTGACTCGTTTGAACCCATAGAAGGGTTTAAAACCATAGAGTTAGCCTCCTGGACCTGCGGTTGCACATGTTGAACCTCATCATCATTGTTGTCATGTCCCCAACCATGTAAATCTTGTGGGTTAGGCTGTGGTTGCTCCTCTGGTTCATCTGGTTGAGGGATATCATTCCACCCGAGAGCAGGGTACGGTGGCAGAACCCAAAAATGCGCAGGTGGTTGCAGCTCACCTGGCATTGGATATGGATTTCCATCCACTGGCATAACATCCTCATCATGTGATAAGATCTCTCGTGTACGCCTCTTTCCCTGATAATCAGCTAGTTCCACGTGATGTGGTTTTTCGTCAGTTTGCAAATATTGGTGGAGCAGTGGTTTCATGGACTGCATCGATTTCTATCCATCATGTGATAATTGCTCAGAAAAATCAGTAGTCAGGATAGAAACCGATGCAGTCCATGAAACCACTGCTCCACCAATATTTGCAAACTGACGAAAAACCACATCACATGGAACTAGCTGATTATCAGGGAAAGAGGCATACACGAGAGATCTTACAAGCCTATCATCTTGATGATTCCAATAATAAAACTAACCAAACGTACCCACGACCTCAGCTAAGTTGACCTCATTACGGTAATCCAAAGGAACTCCAACAAACATCAGCCAGCCTGTTCTATGCCCTTGCAATGCACGAAAACCCTCTCCATCATCATGCCTAATAAATCTGACAAACAACTCTTTGCCATGTTGATCTAACCCAAGCGGCCAAGGTGGATGAGAAACTAGAGTAGCTCGGATAACAGGATCCTACATCTCATACAGACCTACTCCCTGAAACCAAGTTTGTGCAGATCATACTGGTAGCTCAAGCTGGTTGGTGATGAAGGCATGGACAGGTTGCCGACAAATAGCAACATCTTCAGGTGGCGGAGGAGGTTCGACAATGCCGACCACGAAGGATTCATGGCGCCGTGGAGGAGCTTGGGCCGGCATGTGGAACGTCCTCGGGACGCGGAAAGGCCCACCGTCGACAATGTCGTGGCCCGCCAGGAGGAAGCGCCGGGGATGAAGCTCATAAACTGCCATGGATGGAGGCGATGGAGGTGGCGATGGAGCTAGAAGCGGTCGTCTACTTGGTGATGGGCTACGCGGCGGCGATGTCGATGGTGGTCTTGTTGGGGAAGCGGAGGGGGCTAGAGATTTTGGTGGGGATCTGTCAGAGTTGGCAGAGGAGGCGGTGGAGCTCGAAACGTCAAGTATCCTATTGAAGGCGCGAGCCTCGATGGTAGGCGCTCTAGTTTTGGGAACCCAGAGTTTAATATTCGGAGGAGACTGGGTGCAGTCCTTTTTAACGTGACCGGACCGGAAGCATTTACGGCATCTAACCATATTAGTGCAACATTCCAAATTATGCCCCATGCCAATGCACTTTGAACAATACCAAAAACTGGCAGCCATCTCTTCCATGACAAGATCAAGGCCTTGCAAGTCACGCACTAACTCAACTAGGGATTTAGGAGGTGAGTCCAGAGACATTGCCAACTCCGGCGTGCGGGTAATAGAATATTTTCCTTGGTCAGAATCATCATCTGAAAGCTCCAACGGATTTTGGGCCGATCCCAACGGATTGGGCTGTGGGGTGGACACAGGCCCAACATGAGTTGCATGGGAAAAGATCAAACCATGTGACGTACCCGATCCCGAAAACTCCGGGAGAAGATCACGGGGAGATATAGATCCAAACGTGACATCCGGAGAGAGCAAAACCCTCACCAGCGAGGTGGCCGGAGGAGGTGCTGGCGGTGAGATTAAATCAACCTGATGAAGATCAACACACTCCCGGGGATCAACTGAATAACCAGCATCTAGAGTAACAATATTGATTTCCTTGGCAGTGGCCGGATAACGATAACCCTTGCAAGCATCATAATTCAGAAAGGTGGCAAAACGTAGGGATTTTTTAACAGCATGAGTAGATGATCGCAAAGAGGATTTGGACGGCGCATGTTTCATTGCCTCAAGACCAAGGCGTGCTCGAAGCTTGGAGGGACTGCCCAGGGTCCATTCCTCCTGGCATTCAACTTGCCAAAGATGAAACTCTTTCTCCTAAGCTGGACCACCATGGCCCCAAAGATGAAAATAGCATTTGAATTGGGGGCAAACAAAAGAGCGTTGATGCAAGATGAAGAACCCCACTTCTTTGCAAGAAACACTAAAGGTAAAAACCTGGTCACGCAGACAAGATACCTTGAGAGAAGAACAATATCCCCCGATCGCAGATTCTAGTGCCAAAGCCACATTCTCCTCATCTAGCCGAAAGTTGTGGCGTGCAAAAGACACCACCATGATGAAATGGCCAGATCTATCGGAGGGGTGCACTGTGCGATGAAGAGAATGCCAGATCGCCTTTGCCATGTCAATCCCAAGGGAGAAATCCAAACCCAGGGAGATGGCCGCGTGAACAGCCATGGAGATGACAACCAGGAGGAAGAGGAGAAAGCGCCGGAGGTGATGGCCGGATCTAAAACCAAAACACACGGAGGGAGATGGAGATCGCCGGCGGTGGGTGGGCTAGGGTTTAGGGGAGGGGCGGGGGCTGGGAGGAGCCATTGTGTTCAAACACGACTTTCTTGGTTGCCATGCTTTGAACGCGCACAATTATAGATACGTTGGAGACGTATTAGCATCCCCAAGCTTAATTGCTGCTCGTCCTTGAGTAGGTAAATGATAAAAACAAAATTTTTGATGTGGAATGCTTCCTATCATGTTCGTCACATATTCTTTTCTTTTGTAGTATGGACATTTGTACTATTATATGATTCAAAGCAATAGTCTAGTTTTGCATGAAGATTTCAATACTCAAGCATACCAACAAGCAACCATGTCTTTCAAAATATCAATACTAAAATAAGTTATCCCTAGCCCATTATGCTCAATCATTGATCCATTCATGAAACACACTCTCATATTAGCTACACCCAATGCTCAAATACGACCATAGTGCCCCTTAGTTGGTGCTTTTATAAGAGAAGATGGAGACTCAAAAATAAAAAATGCATAAAGTAAAAAAGAAAGGCCCTTCGCAGAGGGGTGTAGGGATTTGTAGAGGTGACAGAGCTCAAAGCAGAAAAAGATAGAGATAAAACATTTTGGGTGACATGCTTTTCCTGTCAACCAAAACGATCGAGTAGTTCCCAATACTTTCCATGCTACATATATCATAGGCGGTTCTCAAACAGAAATTAAAGTTTATTCCTTTTTCCACCATACTTTCACATTCCATGGCTAACCGTATTCACGAGTGTCGTCCATACCAACACTTTCAAAGGAATTTATTATTTGAAAACATAAAGTAAATTCATTTCTCATTTCGAGACTGGGCATCCCTAATACCTTTGCTGTACTCTCGTGCAATGACAAGTAAATAAACACTCATCTTGAGAATAACACATCTAGCATGGAAAAATATCAGCCACCCCCTACCGTTTCATGAGCGGTACTAGCACACAAAAAATGAAATTTATTTTGAAAATTACAGATGTCACATACAAATTTGCTTAGAACAGCACGGAAATACCGCATATAGGTAGGTATAGTGGACTCATATGGCATAACTGGGTTTAAGGATTTTGGATGCACGAGTAGTAATTCCACTTAGTACAAATGAAGGCTAGCAAAAGATTGAGAAGCAACCAACCAAGAAACAAAAACCTCATAAGCGAGCATTAAGCATAACTAACACTGAATAATGCACTACAAGTAGGATGTAATTTCATTGCATAACTATTGACTTCCATGCTTGCATACGGAATCACAAATCTTAACATCAATACTCTTACTAAAGCATAATTACTCATCAACATGACTCACATATCACTATCATCATATCGCAAAACTATTACAAAGAATCAAGTTTATTTTGTCCAATGATCTTCATGAAAGTTTTTATTATATCCCTCTTGAATATCTATCACTTTGGGGCTAGTTCATGTGTTTCTTTTGATAGCTCAAACAAATCTAAGCGAAGAACACGAGGATGCAAATTTTCTTCTCTCAAAATAATATAAGTGAAGCATGAGAGGATTTCTTAAAAAATTTGCTAACTCTCAAATAAATCTAAGTGAAGCATGAGAGCATTTCTTCAAAAGTATTAAAGCACACCGTGCTCAAAAAGATATAAGTGAAGCGCTAGAGCAATTCCATAGCTCATTTTTTTAAGTAAAGCACACAGAGCAATTCTAACAAATCATAGCATAATTTTGGCTCTCTCGGATAGGTGTGTTCAGGAAGGATACTTGACACAAAACAAAAATAAAAAACAAGCAAATACTCATATAATACAAGACGCTCTAAGGAAAACTCATGATATATGGCGAATAAAAATATAGTTTCAAGTAAAATACCAATGGTCGTTAGAAGAAAGAGGGGATGCCACTCAGGGCATCCCCAAACTTAGTTGCTTGTTCCTCTTTGGATAATAACTTGGGGTTCCATGGGATGGGACATCCCCAAGCTTAGCCTCTTCTTACTCCTTATTCCTTCATCCATCGTGATCTCACCCCAAACTTGAAAACTCCAATCACATAAAACTCAACAAAACCTTCCTGAGATCTGTTAGTATAACAAAGCAAATCACTACTCTAAGTACTGTTGTAAACCCATTCATATTTTATTTTTGCATTATATCTACTATATTCCAACTTTACCATGGCTATACCCTCCAATAGAAACCACAGATTCATCAAAATAAGCACACAACGCAAAGAAAACATAATCTGTCAAAAACATAACAGTCTGTAGCAATCTGAAAACTTTGAATACTTATTTAACTCCAAGAATTCTGCAAAATTAGGAAAACATAGGCAATTTGCATATTAATCTTGTGTACAAAAATCAGGATTTTATCATGCTTCTGTGATTAATTAAAATTATTTTACTAGGTGCGAAAGTTTCTGTTTTTCAACAAAATCAAATCAACTATCACCCAACATGACCCCAAAGGCTTTGCTTGGCACAAACACTAATTAAAACACACAAAAAACCCATAACAGTAGCATAATCATGCAAACACTCAAGAACAGAAAGAAAAAGACAAAAATAAATTTTATTCATTGGGTTGCTTCCCAACAAGCGCTATCGTTTTATGCCCCTAGCTAGGCATAATGCAAAGATCTAAGTATTTTTATCTTTCTTCTTATTTTCCTTAGATGTGTTCTTATTAGGGAAATACTTTCTGCTACTGTGCTACATCACCTTTCCTCTTCGGGGAATCCAACAACTTCTTCGGGAGTAGCAGAAGAATTTCTAGCATTATTGTCGAGTAGTCGACATCTACCAAATCAGGTACCTTCCAGAACTCTTCTTAGAGTTTTCACCCCTCCACATTGTGCCATGCCAAGCTAGTTCAAATGGTTTCTATAAGTTTGCCATCATTTTTGAAAAAAAAACTAATTTCCTTTTTTTGACATGTTCAGACGACTAAGCTATCATGGCACTTCTATTTGTTAGACCATGGCATTTTTGTTAGTTGGATCATGGTAGTTTTAGTGTAGGTAGCATGGCATTTAAGTTTCTTTTAGACTATGGCATTTCTCTTATTAAAACGCTGGCATTTTTCTCATTTAGAGCATGACACTTTTAATTTTTTGTTCAACCATGTCATTTTTCTCATTTATACCATGATACTTTTTAATTTTGTGTGAGACCATGTCATTTTTCTCATTTAGACCATGACACTTTTTAATTTTGTGTTAGACCATGGCATTTTTTTAATTAGACCATGGTGGTTTTAGTGTACGTATCATATCATTTTTATTTTATTTAGTATATGGCATTTTTATTATTAAAATCATGAAATTTATCTTTTTTAGACCACAACATTTTTGAAGAGCATGGCATTTTTATTATTAGTAGCATGAAACTTTTATTATTTGGTTCATGGCTTTTTTTACTATTGAGATCATGAAAAAGAAAAATAGAAGAAGCATGACAATTTAAAATTTTGGATCATGGAATTTTAATTTTATGTCATGGATTTTTTTATCTTTTGATCATGGGAAATTTCCTCTTTTGCTCTTTAACAATTTTCAATATTTGAATCATTTTCTCATCATATAATCTGATATGTACATGACTTTTTTTTATTTTTAATAACATGGCATTTTTATAGCATGGCAATTTTGTTTGGACATGGCACTTTTTACCATTGAGACCATGACAAAGAAACTATAAGAAGCATGCCAGTCTCAATTCTTGGATCATGGCATTTTATTTTATTTTTAGATCATGGGCATTTTTCTTCTTGTGCTCTTTTAAAAAATTTCAATATTTGAATCACTCTTCTCGTCATAAAATCTGATATTGCATGGCATTTTTAGTTTAAATAACATGGAATTTTTACCACTAATAGCATAGCAATTTTATTTTTTGGATCATGGCATTTTTTTACCATTGAGATCATGACAAATAAAATATAAGAAGCATGCCAATCTTAATTGGATCATGGCATTTTTTTATGTCATGGCATTTTAATTTCTTTTTTGATCATGGGAATTTCCTTTTTTGCTCTTTAATTAATCTGCCATGCATGATTTATATTTTTTATGGAATTTTTTATTTTTCGCAGGCTTGCTGCGTGCTTCTGATCGGCATTTCTATCTGTGTGATTTTTCCTTTTTGCTTTAGACAAAGAGAAATACAGAGCATGACATTTTTACGGTTTTTTCTGTGTGTTTGACTATTTCAAAATGAGGCCAAAATGTCCAATTGTAGGCTTGAGGGTGCAGTTTCTATCTGCATGTGATATTTTTGAAGTGTTTTTTTTTGTTTGGCTCAACAAGGAAAGATGGTTTGGGCCTGGAGTCAGGAAAAGGCCTGGGTGGCAGAAACGTTCGCTGGGCGGTGGGGCTAGTCAGGGAACCAAATCGTAGTAATAAAATAAAAACGGATTTGCTATTTTACAGTCAGCTGCTTTTCAATTCATCGTCATTCAAATTTCTGTCCGTCCGTTCTGGCGCGGAGATTCGCGTTCGTTTTCTTTTTTTCTTTGCGCTGGCGCTCTGTTCGCTCAGTTTGGTTTGCTGTTGTCGGGTTCGGTTTTCTTTATCTCAACCCGAAACCGCCCCGTCGCGGTACTATTGGTTTTTGTCCTGCTTGAATTTCCGAGTGGGTGTCGTCTCCCTTTTCATTTGGGTCGCTCTGTTTCGATAAGGCCGAGGGAGAGAGCTCGAGCGGCGAAGGAGAGAGGCGGAGGAGAGAGGCGATTCCGAGCTATTCCACCGTTCGATTTTGATTTTGTCCTCCCTATTCTCTTTGCCCCCGGCTGCCGAGGTTGGTTCCCCTAATCCCCCCGCTGGCCCCAGGTGTTTCCGCTTGTGCTCTGGTCGTGTAGTTCCAAATCTAGCTGAGTTCTCGTCTTCGTGGATGTTCTGTTTGTTGTTCTTGGTGAATCCGCCCAATTTCACCCGCCCCCTTTTGTGCTAGCCTGCGTTGTGTAGGAGCTTTTGTAGTTGCGGGTTCTAGGGTTTCCGTTTTGCTGTGTAGATGTGGATGTAGGCTTTTAGATTTGTTTTATTTTGTGCTGTAGATGGTGGAGGTAGGCGTACTGGTTGTTGCAGCGGGTGATTTCCTGTTTTCTGCTAGCTTGGGGTGTCTGTTCCCTTGCCGTTAGGTGACAGTTGGGGATGATCTGGCCTGCTTTTTTGTAGTTGCAGGTGGCTGCTTATGATTTTCCCCTGGTAGATGAGGCATGTCTGAATGTGTTCCAGGAAGCTCTCTGAATTTGATGCTTCTATTACTGTGTAATTTTACCCCCGAGACATGTAATGTAGCTCAAAAGTACAGTGGATCATACCCCCAGAATTACAGTGTAACTACTGTGTAATAGGTTTGCAGAACCTCACTGTCCCACCTTTTGCAGTATACTTCTGCCATTTTTACAGTGTAATTAACATGCTTTACAGTGTAATTCTCCCATATCTGTAATTACTGTGTCATTCTCCCAAATACTGTGTTATTTATTGTTCGATTACAGTGTAATTTGTGCTATCAGTATTGTGTAATTTCCCCCCTAATTCCAGTGTATATTCCCAGATATGCAAGATTTTTCAATGTATTTATGCCCGGAATCACTGTGTAATTTGTCCTAGTATGTTCACAGGAATTTAGCCCAATTACTCATGTACTGTGTATATGCAGATTTTTCAGTATATTATGCCTGGAATCACTGTGTAATTTGTCCTATTTATGTTCACAGTAATTTAGCTCAATTACTCATGTAATTTACAGTGTATTCGCCCAGATTTACAGTGTTTTTATGCCCTGGAGTCACTGTGTATACTCCCAGATCACTGTGTAGTTTACTTTGTAAATTTAGCCCAACCACTCATGTAATTATAGTGTATTTCCCTAGAGTTTTACACTGTAATTTGTATGGTTACAATGCAATTTTTGTATGACTTACAATGCAATTCACCAGAGTTTTACATTGTATTTCCCTAGACTTACATTGTAAATTTGTATGTTTGAGGACTGTAATTTCAGTATGACTTACAATGTAATTCATCAGACTTTTACTGTCTTATCCCTAGAGTATTACACTGTAATTTGTGTGCTTGAGGACTGTAATTTCAGTATGACTTACAATGTAATTCATCAGACTTTTACACTGTATTTCCCTAGAGTATTACACTATAATTTGTGTGCTTGACTGCAATTAAAGTATGACTTACAATGTAATTCACCAGACTTTTACACTGTATTTTCTGTAGAGTATTACACTGTAATTTGTGTGCTTGAGGACTGTAATTACAGTATGACTTACTATGTATTTCTCCAGAGTCTTACAGTGTATTTCCCTAGAGTTTTTCACTGTAATCTGTGTGGTTGAGAACTGTAGTTAAAGTATGACATGCATGGCTTACAGTCTCATGTTTTGTCCATGCGTTTAATATTCAGTTGTCTGGTTTGTGGTTTTGTAGCTTCTAGATCTAGGTCTGGGGATTGTTGGTTATAGTGTTTGTGTTGGTTCTGCTCCATTTGCCTAATGATTTTTGCCTTTTTGAGTTTAGGTTTGGTTCAATGCAGAAAGTTTCTCACAAGGATGTACCACTAGTCTCTTCTCTTGAGAGTGCAGATTCTCTGAATGATCTGTTTGTGCCTAATGATCTTGCAGATGATGGTTCTAATCCTATGTCTTTGGTATTTATTTCTTTTTCTTCCCTAGTTTTAATTAATTTGAATTATTTCTTTTCATTTTAAAATTTATGTGTATGTTCACTTCACTTTTATTTCAGGAAATCTCTAGTGATGATGGAGGGCTTGACAATCTCAAGTAATTTCTTTTTCATTTATGTGTATGCTCACTGTAACTTTATTTGTTTCTTGGGAGGCGAGTTCAAGCAGAGATGTTTAATTGCTCTTTTGCTTCTACTTTTTGTTGTCAGGTGTGGTCCAGGGAAGCTGCTGGGAGGGATTGCGTGGGGTTATAGCTGGCCAAACGGGCCGTGCTAACTGGGCCGGCCCGGTAGCACGCAGGCCCGGCACGACCTAGGCACGGCACGGCCCGGGCTAAACGGGCCAGGCCCGGCACGCGGCACGCCATGGGCCGTGCCTGGGCCTGGAGGCTAGGCACACGGGCCGGCACGGCACGGCCCGTTTATGTTTTTTTGAAAAATATAAATATATATGTTCTATATAAATACCGAATACCCTAATATGTTTAATATTTTCATAGTGCATGCGTATTTTATTAGTGCTTGAATCTAAGTAGTAGTAGTGTTATAGTGTAGTCTTTGTATTTTTTATCCTTTTGTAATTATAGAGTATGTCTTGTATTCTTTTATTCTTTTAGATGGGAGTTTTAATGATGTATATGTGCTAATAAAACTCTAGATTTATCTCACATAATAGTCTACCAGATTTTGCAATTTTCTAATTTTTTTGGCCTTTTTTTGCAGTTTTCAGAGGTATTGCGAAGAAAAAGAAAAAAATCGCGCCAGACGGCCCAGCGTCCTCCAACGGGCCGGCGTGCCTGGGCGTGCCGCGTGCCGGCCCATGTAGACTACGTGCCGTGCCTGGGCTGCTAGCTCCCGCCCGTGGGCCGGCACGGCCCGGCCCGGTTATTATTCGTGCCGAGACGGGCCGTGCCGTGCCAGGCACGTTTACGGCGGGCCGGGCCGTGCCGTGCCGGGCCGGCCCGTTTGGCCAGGTATACGTGGGGTTCTCTTGCTCTTTTGGTTTAGTTGACAACCGGGTCTTCTTTTTTTTAAGTCCAACCCGTTTAGTGGGAACGAACAGTATCAGTGGTTTTGGGCAATACAGATGTCAACCGGATATTGGTCAGAAAATTTGAATGATATCCAATAGGAAATCAGTCAAATGTCAAATAGACAATCCCAATAAAAATGGCCGTCTTGCGGAACACAAACCCCAAATATGGTAGTTGTTGGCTCCTGAGCTACGGAACATCTCAGCGACGACTCACGAGTGACGGTCAGGCCGAGCGGCAAGTCGCCTCCGGCAAGCCGGCGGTGGCGACTTGCCACTACGTGGCCGGCATCGCTCCCTGCCCATCATCGCTTCCGCGGCTACAATCGAATTGTGATGGCCTGCAATCGAAACCTTCTCACCAAAAAGATGCCATAAGTACTCAAGGAATTCTAACAAGTTCCAAGTTAATCGATTCATTCCCAGAACAAGGTTCAACATTATTCCTGCAACAGGGGGTTTTCACAACAACTGTTTAAACAAACAGCCTCCAATGGGTACAGCTAAACATCGCTCGCAAGCACTTCCTCCGCTTCATCAGGTCAACAAGGGGCCGAATCACATTCAACCGCACATACACATATTTATATACAAACTCCCAACCTTTGCACTACAAGAAGTATGAGAGCTGCTCCTTCTTCCTTGACCCGCCTTTGCCGTAGAGCTCGTTCCATTCCTTGAGGGCAGTCATGATAGACCCCTCACTAGCCAAGCTGGCACCGACCTACGTAGCGTCAAATGCGTAATTGTTTAGCAGTGTGTTCTTGGGGTGAAAAGGTTTAGACTAACAGATAAAAAAATTCACCAGCAACTTACTTGATCCTTCGCCAGCCTCAAGTCCTCCATGGTTAGCGGCCTGAGGGTGACAGTCTCTTCGGTTGCACCTTTGACGCCTTTCTCTGTCACCCCTTGCTTGGTTTCTAGCATGACATTCTCGCCTTTCTTGCTTTCTGAGCTTTGTGCCGCGCCTCTCTGACTTTTGGGTTGCGCTTCTGGGTCCTTAACTTGCACTGCATTTTCCTTCTTATCCTAGGACATCGAATTATTGAGCCAGCATGAGATGATGATATGATTAGCGCAACACATCTAAACCAAACCGATGCATGTGTTTGCAGGCTTCAATTGGGAGACACACATGAAAAAGAAAGACAAATCTACTGCTCATAAAATTTAGTGGAGGGATTCTTTTCTCTTGGTTTTACCTTTACCTTCTGTTGTTCTTTCTGAATGAGCTCTCTAACAGGGCGGTAGGCAGCCGTCACACAAAGATTCTGGGAAAGAAGACAACAGCAGTTATAGTTATTCAGAGAATGATCAATTGAATATACCGTTCCTACTTCACCAATGATTCAGAGATGTTACCTTCAGATCACTTCCACTGTATCCTTCCGTCGATGTTGCAAGCTCCTTAAAGTCAATACCTTCTTCAACCTTCTCTTTGGATAGCAGCTTCTTCAAAATCAACTCTCTACTTTCCAAAGTAGGGAGACCGACCATTATTCTGTTTGAAAAAATATGACACGTCAGCAACTCATCTAGAGGTCATCAAAACACGTTCTTTCACATAAAAAGAACACATTTAAACAAACCTGTGCTCAAACCTCCTAACAATCGCTTCATCGAGGTCAAACGGTCTGTTTGTTGCAGCAAGGACAAGAATCCTTTCATTAGACTTTGACAAGAGTCCATCCCAATGAGTCATGAACTCATTCTTGATTCTTCGCGGGAGCTCATTTTCATTGCGTCGATCACGCTGCCCTAACAAGCTGTCCACCTCATCCACGAAAATAATGGCCGGTGCAAGTTTAGTAGCCAGACTGAACAAAGCCCGGATAGTCTTCTCGGCATCTCCATAATATTTTGACATGATGGTGGACAAGGAGATGTTCAAGAAGCTAGCTCCGGATTCATTTGCTAAAGCCTTGGCCAGCATCGTTTTCCCTGTTCCTGGAGGTCCAAATAGTAGAATCCCCTTGCATGGCTTCAGGAGACCACCATTGAAAAGTTCAGGCCGCTTAAGTGGAAGCATGACAAGCTCCTGAAGTGACTCTTTTATATCAGTTAATGCTCCGATGTCATCAAATGTGACTCCTATTTGACTGGCCGGTACAACAGTTGGTCGGATGAGCTTTTCGAATTCGTTGTCTGGAGTGACCTGTGACTTACGCAAAATTGTAAACAATAATGATAATTAGTAAATAGTACTTTGCAAACTAGTAAAGATGAGCCGTTGCTAGTTGAAAATATGGGATACCTACCTTCTTTCCGACATCCTTTGGTTCCACTGTATCTTTTCCAAGGCTGCTGCTCTCTTGGAAAATTCTTAATCCATGAGATAAGCTGTGAAACAATCATGTTAAAGAAAACATTTTAGTTTTTTTTTACATAAAAGAAAGTCTCTACCCCGCCCTAGATAGCTGGAGATAAAGCAATGGCCTGATAATAAATTAGCTAACCTCTCTGCAGGAATAATGAGCTTTCCGTTTCTGTATTCAGGGACCTTGTTATCCATCAAATGGTAAGAGACTGCTGGGGCCATAATTTCTTCCATGTAGCTGGCAATGGTATGTAAATCGTCATCTGGATCTAATGAGTCCAAATCATCACAGATCAAACTGTTGGCGGAGAGCACCTCTGCAATCATATTTGTAAAGATTTGACCCTTGGTTTTCTTAGTATCTTCTTCTATTTGGGTTTTCCATTTCACAAGATCAGTCTCCTCCTTGGGAGGCTTAGTCTCCAGAATGTATGGGAATATATCACTGACAACCTCATCAACGTCATCACTATCTGCATCAGATTCGAGGAAGTATGAACCAATTATCAAAACTCGTCCAGACAGTTTGCTCAACATTTTCTTGAACATTGAGCATGCTGCATCTGAAGCACCAAGTAATAGGTTGACATCCCTTATGTAAACGATAACTGGATTGCATTCAGAAACTGAAGTTATCATCTGCAAAAAGAAAATCAATATCAGCTCATAAGTCATAACATAAGCAATGCAATGTTGTGGATGGTGCAGCTGAATGCCTCAATTACCTTGTAAAGAGATTTTATGAGAATTTTCTCATCTAAATTCCAGCTTTGTCTGATTGGACCTGCATTGAATAGTAAGTTAATTGCGCATGCAAAATCATTATAATCGTATTCACAAGAAGGCACAGAGGGGATACACATATCATAGATAAAAATAGAGCCCTTAAGCTTCCCAGTTAGAGTTGGATGAACCAATATGGAGCACATTTGAATGTGATGGACGGAGCACATTTGAATTTGATGGACCATAAATCAATGAGGGTGTTTGGTTGTCTGAAGCTCGTCGAATCATTTGATCAATCAACACATGAACCGTGGCATAAGTGACGAGAAAATATTGAACAGACAGACAACTCACCCAAGTCTTCCGAAGGTTCACATGCAGGGAGAAACGCAGCAGGCAATAAAGATACATGCACCCGAACTGAAGGTGTTTTAGTGCAATTACTGCAAAAGCAATATAAAAAGTGAGACTCAAATAGAGTAATCTTTATCTTGAGTTTAATATCCTCAATTAGATGTGTTTTTACCTCGTCCTCAAATCCAGAAGGCTCTTTTCATATTTCAGTGAGTCTGCATTAATGTTTCATGAAAATACAATCAGAACAGCACAGAAATTGTAGGAATTGTGATGCTTCGCATATTCGTATGCGTGATTGATAATGAAAACGAGTTGATAGGAAGAAACCGTGCAAGAACAAAAATAAAGGCAAATGTCGGAGCTTCCGTAATGGACTAATAAAGAAAATGCTAGTGGCTAGTGTGACATCTCAGAAGGTGACTAGTGATTTCATACCTGCTGGCTCATCCTTCTTGCGGAAAAAGTTGAAAGATCCAACCAAACCAGACACTTTATCCAAGGCAGACTCTGTTAAGGATCGTTTACGAACCTTCATCAAAGAACAAATCATCGGTAAGATGGTAGCCATATGAATGCAAGTTTTTACAAGCTAGTAGACACAACAAATCCTCCTGTGCTGCAGAAAATGTATATTCAGCATCTCTACTTTTTCGAATTGTTCATCAATGCGGACAAACTAATGGTGTCCTTATCAAGGACCCCTGGTCGACCCTTTTAACTTGCACGTTTTGTTTCCTGAGGTAATGAAATGGCCAAACCTGACAACAGAAAGGTGATGGGGCAGGGGCCTTAATACTATATAATAACTAAACATAAAAACAGTAGGTCCACACAACCAACTGATGAACCGCACCGGGGATCACTCCCTGTTTTTCGAAAAAACTGATGAACCGCACTGAAAATTCTGAATTCTCTCCGTCCCTCAAAATAGCAATCAAATGTAGCACAGAAACATGAAACCTATCAATCACAGGACGGGATTAACAAACTAACCAGAGCACTGCTTGCGCTCCCGTATTTGTGTTGGATCTGCATTGGCATATACAGCGAGAAACAGTTAAGAATCAACTAGACTACAAAAATGGCATCCGCAAACCTAAGTGCCCCAATAGTTCCTCACTAACCTGGCGCGAGAACTCGGCGATGTCGAGCAGCAGCAGGCGAGCGTCGAAGTGGTGTGCCAGAGCCATGGCGAGCGACTGCAGGTATGGTTCTGCAAGAACAAGCTGCCCATGTGAAAAGAGACAACCTTTGCGATCAAGCCAACCCACATTTTAATCACGAGGAGGCGAACCTGATGGGCCGCAGAGCAGTATGGTGCGGCTGGCGGCAGAGAGGACCCGGATGTGGCTGGGCAAGTTTATCTTGCTCAGATAGGCGTACCCGGCGCTCGTGAGTGCCAGCTTCGTCTCCTCGCTGCAATCACAACATGTAGATAAACAATGTAACTCATGCTCGATGGTTAGCTGCTTTTCGCCAAACACATTCGAATTCCCGTTGACGGCCTAGAAGTTAGTAGAACACATGGGTCTGCCCACCAAATACCCGCGAAGTCGTATACTTATCGGCAATCGCTCCTCGCTTTTCCCAATGAAACCGAGGGGAAAGATCGCACGTATATTTTAATGGACTTTTAATCCCGAAATCGCGCGGACCTGAGGTAGTAGGGGAAGTCGTCGAAGGTGACGCCGCTGTCGAGCCCGTCGACCACCAGCCGGCGCAGCTCCGCCTCCACCTCCGCGCCGGCGACGCCGCCGTCTTCTGGGGTGGACGCGGCCGTCAGGCGCGCCGACACGAGGCCGATGCCGACGCCGACGCCGACGGTGACGGCGGACGCGAGGAGGCTCCCGTGCTCCATGTGGACGGCCACAGCCGCCGCGACACCCGGACTAGCACCGCCGCCTCACGCGCGTGCGCTCGACTTATGAACAGGGCATGCAAGTTTGGGTTGGGCGAAGGGGCGGATCGATCCGGACGCTGTGTGGCGGGGCTCCTGTTTATATAGAAGACGGGGACGGGTTCGTCTGGGTCCCGTCGGGTCAACAAGTCCACGGCGTGTCGCCGTCGTTAAGGATTCGGAATTGCCAGAGGTGCCGACTCGGCTGGATCGCCGATCGACGGCTGGATTTCTTTGCTGGTCGCCAACCCCGTCTCGGCATCGCAAACCGTTGTTTATGCAGAGGAATAATGCACGTTTTCATCTACTGACGGAAGGTTAACGGAGAGTTAACAGCCGGATAGAAAACCTTACTCTGTTTTCTCGCCCCGCTTTATATATAAAAAACACAAATGCGTTACTTTATTATTAAAAGCGCACCTCACAATCCATACACGCGTTGCAGGCATCAATGGGTGTACTCGGGTGAGTGCACAAGGACCGCATTCCTAGTATTAGCGTTCTTTCTAGTGCAATAGTTTCTCAACAAAAATTAGCACAGACATGGGGAATGTTTAGAGTTCCGCAAAATTTGCTTGATAATCGGAACTATCGGGCCTGGATTATTACACATTTTTGTTCATAAAATTAGTGCATAGATCCCAATTGAATAAGAGTTTATCGTGAAACAAAAAAAATGCCAACGAAGCGTTAACAATATAACACGTCGTATATTATGGAAAAAGATAGTAGGAAGATTGGATGTGCGCAGTTAACAAGAGCAACTACACTTGGTTGGTGCATCCACGGGAGTACATACACGTGGAGTAGGAGTCGATGGACGAGGATGAGTGCACACGCAACAGACTATACAACAAGGGGCCACCATCTTTTTATTGTCGTTCTTTCTTACTATAACTCTTCCCCGCAAAAAGATATTGAAACGGAAAACACTGATATGTGTATTTTCCTTCTTTACACCCTGGCTCATATTGCTTTCGGTGCATCCCCTAACCATGTTGTATGAGCACAATCGATGAAAACAAAACGGTTCAATTAAAGCATTCCAAATAAATAAGAAAGAGATAAGAGTCTAGAAGGCAACCTTGAGAACCATGTCAATAAGATAGTGTTGTTCCTTCTTAGTGTAATGCTTTCTTGCAAGAAGATATTGAAACTAGGAATGTACTTTCCTTTACAACTGTTGGGGAACGTAACATGTAATTTCAAAGAAGTTCCTATGATCACGCAATATCTATCTAGGAGATGCATAGCAACGAGAGGGGGAGAGTGTGTCCACGTACCCTCGTAGACCGAAAGCGCAAGCGTTAGGTTAACGCGGTTGATGTAGTCGAACGTCTTCACGATCTAACCGATCTAGTACCGAACACACGGCACCTCCGAGTTCAGCACACTTTCAGCTCGATGACGTCCCTCGAACTCTTGATCCAGTAGAGGGTCGAGGGAGAGTTTCGACAACACGACGGCGTGGTGATGGTGATGGTGATGTGGGACTTCTCCTAAGCACTACGACGCTATGACCGGAGGAGTAAACTGTGGAGGGGCACCGCACACGGTTAAGAGAACAATTGATGTGCTATGGAGTGCCCCCTTGCCCCCATATATAAAGGAGGGGAGGAGGAGGCGGTCGGCCAGGAGGCGCGCGCCATGGGAGGGAGTCCTACTAGGACTCCACTCCTAGTAGGATCCCCCCCCCCTTTTCCTTTCTTCACCGGAGGGGAAAAGGAAGGAGAGGGAGAGGGAAAAGGGGGCACCACCCCCTCCCCTAGTCCAATTCGGACTGCCATGGGGGGGGGGGCGGCCACCCCTTGCGGCCCTCCTCTCTCTCCACTAAGGCCCATGTAGGCCCAATACTTCCCCCGAGGGGTTCCGGTAACCCCTCGGTACTCCGGTAAAATACCCGAACCACTCGAAACCATTCCGATGTCCGAATACTACCTTCCAATATATGAATATTTACCTCTCGACCATTTCGAGACTCCTCATCATGTCTGTGATCTCATCCGGGACTCCGAACAAACTTCGGTCACCAAAACACATAACCCATAATACAAATCGTCATCGAACTTTAAGCGTGCGGACCCTACGGGTTCGAGAACTATGTAGACATGACCGAGACACATCTCCGGTCAATAACCAACAACGGAACCTGGATTCTCATATTGGTTCCTACATATTCTATGAAGATTTATCGGTCAAACCGCAATAACAACATACGTTATTCCCTTTGTCATCGGTATGTTACTTGCCAGAGATTCGATCGTCGGTATCATCATATCTAGTTCAATCTCGTTACCGGCAAGTCTCTTTACTTGTTCCGTAATGCGTCATCCCGTAACTAACTTATTAGTCACATTGCTTGCAAGGCTTATAGTGATGTGCATTACCAAGAGGGCCCAGAGATAACTATCCGATACTCGGAGTGACAAATCCTAATCTCGATCTATGCCAACCCAACAAACACCTTCAGAGACACCTGTAGAGCATCTTTATAATCACCCAGTTACATTGCGATGTTTGATAGCACACAAGGTGTTCCTCCGGTATTCGGGAGTTGCATAATCTCATAGTCAGAGGAATATGTATAAGTCATGAAGAAAGCAATAGCAATAAAACTTAACGATCATTATGCTAAGCTAACGGATGGTTCTTGTCCATCACATCATTCTCTAACGATGTGATCCCGTTCATCAAATGACAACACATGTCTATGGTGAGGAAACTTAACCATCTTTGATTAACGAGCTAGTCAAGTAGAGGCATACTAGGGACACTCTATTTTGTGTATGTATCCACACATGTACCAAGTTTCCGGTTAATACAATTCTAGCATGGATAATAAACATTTATCACGATATAAGGAAATAACAATAACAACTTTATTATTGCCTCTAGGGCTTATTTCCTCCAATCTCCCACTTGCACTAGAGTCAATACTCTAGATTACATAGTAATGATTCTAACACCCACGGAGTCTTGGTGTTGATCATGTTTTGCTCGTGGAAGAGGCTTAGTCAACAGATCTGCAACATTCAGATCCGTATGTATTTTGCAAATCTCTATGTCTTCCTCCTTGACTTGATAGCGAATGGAGTTGAAGCGTCTCTTGATGTGTTTGGTTTTCTTGTGAAATCTGGATTCTTTCGCCAAGGCAATTGCCCCAGTATTGTCACAAAAGATTTTCATTGGACCCAATGCACTAGGTATTACACCTAGATCGGATATGAACTCCTTCATTCAGACTCCTTCATTTGCTGCTTCCGAACCAGCTACGTACTCTGCTTCACACATATATCCCGCCACGACGCTCTGCTTGGAACTGCACCAACTTATAGCTCCATCATTCAATATAAATACGTATCTGGTTTGCGACTTAGAATCATCTGGATCAGTGTTAAAGCTTGCATCGACGTAACCATATACGACAAGCCCTTTTCACCTCTATAAACGAGAAACATATCCTTAGTCCTTTTCAGGTATTTCAGGATGTTCTTGACTGATGTCGAGTGATCCACTCCTGGATTACTTTGGTACCTCCCTGCTAAACTTATAGCAAGGCACACATCAGTTCTAGTACACAACGTTGAATACATTATAGAACCAATGGCTGAGGTATAGGGAATGACTTTCATTTTCTCTCTATCTTCTACAGCGGTCGGGCATTGAGTCTAACTCAACTTCACATTTTTTAACACAGGCAAGCACCCTTTCTTTGACTGATCCATTTTGAACTTCTTCAAAACTTTATCAAGGTATGTGCTTTGTGAAAGTACAATTAAGCGTCTTGATCTACCTCGGTAGATCTTGATGCCCAATATATAAGCAGCTTCACCGAGGTCTTTCATTGAAAAATTCTTATTCAAGTATCATTTTATGCTATCCAAAAATTCTGTATTATTTCCAATAAAAAATATGTCATCCACATATAATATCAGAAATGCTACAGAGCTCCCACTCACTTTCTTGTAAATATAGGCTTCTCCAAAAGTCTATATAAAACCATATGCTTTGATGACACTATCAAAGCATATATTCCAACTCCGAGATGCTTGCACCATTCCATAAATGGATTGTTGGAGCTTGCACACTTTGTTAGCACCTTTAGGATCAACAAAACCTTCTGGTTGCATCATATACAACTCTTCTTTAAGAAATCCATTAAGGAATGCAATTTTGACATCCATTTGCCAAATTTCATAATCATAAAATGCGGCAATTGCTAACATGATTCTGACAGACTTAAGAATCGCTACGTGTGAGAAGGTCTCATCGTAGTCAACTCCTTGAACTTGTCGAAAACCTTTTACAACAAGTCGAGCTTTGTAGACAGTAACATTACCGTCAGCGTCAGTCTTCTTCTTGAAGATCCATTTATTCTCTATGGCTTGCCGATCATCAGGCAAGTCAACCAACGTCCACACTTTGTTCTCATACATGGATCCCATCTCAGATTTCATGGCCTCAAGCCATTTTGCGGAATCTGGGCTCATCATCACTTCCTCATAGTTCGTAGGTTCGTCATGGTCTAGTAACATGACTTCCAGAACAGGGTTACCGTACCACTCTGGTGTGGAACGTACTCTGCTTGACCTATGAGGTTTGGTAGAACTTGATCTGAAGTTTCATGATCATCATCATTAACTTCCTCACTAATTGGTGTAAACATCACTGGAACTGATTTCTGTGATGAACTACTTTCCAATTTGGGAGAAGGTACAATTACCTCATCAAGTTCTACTTTCCTCCCACTCACTTGTTTTGAGAGAAACTCCTTCTCTAGAAAGGATCCATTTTTAGCAACGAATATCTTGCCTCCGGATCTATGATAGAAGGTGTACCCAACAGTTTCCTTTGGGTATCCTATGAAGACGCATTTCTCCAATTTGGGTTTGAGCTTATCAGGTTGAAGCTTTTGCACATAAGCATCGCAGCCCCAAACTTTAAGAAACGACAGCTTAGATTTCTTGCTAAACCACGGTTCATATGGAGTCGTCTCAACGGATTTAGATGGTGCCCTATTTAACGTGAATGCAGCCGTCTCTAAAGCATAACCCCAAAACGATAGTGGTAAATCGGTAAGAGACATCATAGATCGCACCATATCTAATAAAGTACGGTTACGACGTTCGGACACACCATTACGTTGTGGTGTTCCAGGTGGCGTGAGTTGGGAAACTATTCCACATTGTTTTAAATGAAGACTAAACTCGTAGCTCAAATATTCTCCTCCATGATCAGATCGTAGAAACTTTATTTTCTTGTTACAATGTTTTTCTACTTCACTCTGAAATTCTTTGAACTTTTCAAATGTTTCATACTTATGTTTCATTAAGTAGATATACCCATATCTGCTCAAATCATCTGTGAAGGTTAGAAAATAACGATACCCGCCGCGAGCCTCAACACTCATCGGACCGCATACATCAGTATGTATTATTTCCAATAAGTCAGTGGCTCGCTCCATTGTTCTGGAGAACAGAGTCTTAGTCATCTTTTCCATGAGGCATGGTTTGCAAGCATCAAGTGATTCATAATCAAGTGATTCCAAAAGCCCATCAACATGGAGTTTCTTCATGTGCTTTACACCAATATGACCTAAACGGCAGTGCCACAAATAAGTTGCACTATCATTATTAACGTTGCATCTTTTGGCTTCAATATTATGAATATGTGTATCACTACGATTGAGATTCAACAAAAATAGACCACTCATCAAGGGGGCATGACCATAAAAGATATTACTCATATAAATAGAACAACCATTATTCTCTGATTTAAATGAATAACCGTCTCGCATCAAACAAGATCCAGATATAATGTCCATGCTCAATGCTGGCACCAAATAACAATTATTCAGGCCTAAAACTAATCCTGGAGGTAGATGTAGAGGTAGCGTGCCGACAGCGATCACATCGACCTTGGAACCATTTCCGACGCGCATCGTCGCCTCGTCCTTAGCCAATCTTCGTTTAAGCCATAGCCCCTATTTCGAGTTGCAAATATGAGCAACAGAACCAGTACCAAATACCCAGGCGCTACTACGAGCATTAGTAAGGTACACATCAATAACATGCATATCAAATATACCTTTCACTTTGCCATGCTTCTTATCTGCCAAATACTTGGGGCATGTCCGCTTCTAGTGACCAGTCCCTTTGTAGTAGAAGCACTCAATTTCAGGCTTAGGTCCAGACTTGGTCTTCTTCCCTTGAGCAACAACTTGCTTGATGTTCTTCTTGAAGTTCCCCTTCTTCTATTTGCCCTTTTTATTAAAATTAGTGGTCTTGTTAACCATCAACACTTGATGCTCCTTCTTGATTTCTACCTCTGCATCCTTTAGCATTGCGAAGAGCTCAGGAATTGTCTTTTCCATCCCTTGCATATTATAGTTCATCACGAAGCCTTTATAGCTTGGTGGCAGTGATTGAAGAACTCTGTCAATGACACTATCATCAGGAAGATTAACTCTCAGCCGAGTCAAGTGGTTATTGTACCCAGACATTCTGAGTATGTGTTCACTGACAGAACTATTCTCCTCCATTTTGCAGCTGTAGAACTTGTTTGAGACTTCATATCTCTCAACTCAGGCATTTGCTTGAAATATTATCCTCAACTCCTGGAACATCTCATATGCTCCATGACATTCAAAATGTCTTTGAAGTCCCGATTCTAAGCCATAAAGCATGGCACACTGAACTATCGAGTAGTCATCAGCTTTAGTCTGCCAGACGTTCATAACGTCCGGAGTTGCTCCTGCAGCGGGTCTTGCACCTAGCGGTGCTTCCAGGACATAATTCTTCTATGCAACAATGAGGATAATCCTCAAGTTACGGACCCAGTCCATGTAGTTGCTACCATCATCTTTCAACTTAGCTTTCTCTAGGAACGCATTAAAATTCAAGGGAACGGTAGCATGGGCCATTGATCTACAACAACATAGATATGCAAAAACTATCAGGAGTAAGTTCATGATAAATTTAAGTTCAATTAATCATATTACTTAAGAACTCCCACTTAGATAGACATCTCTCTAGTCATCTAAATGATCACGTGATCCATATCGACTAAACCATGTCCGATCATCACGTGAGATGGAGTAGTTTTCAATGGTGAACATCTCTATGTTGATCATATCTAGTATATGATTCACGTTTGACCTTTCGGTCTCAGTGTTCCGAGGCCATATCTGCATATTCTAGGCTCGTCAAGTTTAACCCGAGTATTTTGCATGTGCAGAACTAGCTCGCACCCATTGTATGTGAACATATAGCTTATCACACCCGATCATCATGTGGTGTCTCGGCACGACAAACTGTAGCAACGGTGCATACTCAGGGAGAACACTTATACCTTGAAATTTAGTGAGGGGTCATCTTATAATGCTACCGTCGTACTAAGAAAAATAAGATGCATAAAGGATAAACATCAAATGCAAACAAAATATGTGACATGATATGGCCATCATCATCTTGTGCCTTTTATCTCCATTTCCAAAGCACCGTCATGATGTCCATCGTCACCGGTGTCGTTGTCAAAACTGGCGGATCTTGGGTAGGGGGTCCCGAACTGTGTGTCTAAGGCGGATGGTAACAGGAGGCGGGGGACATGATGTTTACCCAGGTTCGGGCCCTCTTGATGGAGGTAATACCCTATGTCCTGCTTGATTGATCTTGATGATATGAGTATTACAAGAGTCGGTCTACCACGAGATCGTAGAGGCTAAACCCTAGAAGCTAGCCCGTGGTATGATTGTCGTTGTCCTACGGACTAAACCCTCCGGTTTATATAGACACCGGAGGGGGCTAGGGTTACACACAGTCGGTTACAAGGGAGGAGATCTACATATCCGTATTGCCAAGCTTGCCTTCCATGCCAAGGAGAGTCCCATCCGGACACGGGACGGAGTCTTCAATCTTGTATCTTCATAGTCCAACAGTCCGGCCAAAGGATATAGTCCGGCTGTCGGGAGACCCCCTAATCCAGGACTCCCTCAGTAGCCCCTGAACCAGGCTTCAATGACGATTAGTCCGGCGCGCAGATTTGTCTTCGGCATTGCAAGGTGGGTTCTTCCTCTGAATACTCCATAGAAGATTTTGAACACAAGGATAGTGTCCGGCTCTGCACAACAAGTTCAACATACCACCGTAGAGAGAATAATATTTCCACAAATCTAATCTGCTGACACGTTTAGCAACATGACATCATGCCATGGCCCGGTCATTATTCGAACCGTTTTTCTCAACCAGCACTGCACATATCGTGAGGCAGTTTTCTTGACACGTCTTGTCGAAGCAGAGATCGTGTCCCCGTTATTACGGGATTCTCATCAATACGGATGTGGGTAACCCAACCGAGCCATCAATTACGGCGTTCGGGGAATAAGCGATTTTACCAGGTAAGTGGGGAGGCACATTGCCTCTTCCGCCTTTATAAAGGGACAAAGATTCACCCTTTTTATCCACTCCTTCTTCCTCCTTGCTTATCCATTCTCGCACACTCAAGCTCCAGCGCCCAAGTTCGCGTCTTTCTCCTCAAACCACTCCAAGCATGTCCGGAGCGGGAAGCAAGTGGATGGTCTCCTCCGTCACGGAGGAGAACATCACCAAGCTACGGGAAGCCGGATATCTGGCCGCGGACATCGCGCACCGGCTGCCAGATGCGGGGCAGATCATCCCTACGTCCAAACCCCATGAGAGGGTAGTTTTCCTTACCCGCTTTGTCCGCGGACTGGGATTTCCCCTTCACCCGTTTGTCCGCATGCTCATGTTCTACTACGGGCTGGATTTTCATGATCTGGCCCCCAATTTCATCCTCAACATCTCGGTGTTTATCGTCGTGTGCGAGGCCTTCCTCCGCATGAGGCCCCACTTCGGCCTGTGGCTGAAGACCTTCAATGTTAAACCGAAGGTGGTGGTCGGCCAGCAAGCAGAGTGCGGAGGCGCCATGGTGGGCAAAATGCTTAACGTCACCTGGCTCGAAGGCTCCTAGTGGAGACCATAAAGGGGTGGCAATCGGGGTGGTTCTACATCACCGAGCCGTGCGACACCAACTGGGTGGCGGCCCCCGAATTTCGATCCAGAATCCCCACGCGGCTCACTTCCTGGAAAGAGAAGGGCCTGTCCTGGGGTTCCCCGGTAGAGCTGACCGGACTCCAGACCTGCATCAAGAACATGATGAGCAAGAAAAACAAGCTTGTCAACATGGTCCAGGTCATGCTCTTCCACCGGATCCTCCCGTGTCAACGACGGGTATTCAATTTGTGGGAGTTCGACCCGGCCAAGCACCAGACGTTGCGAGAGCTCTTCGACACGACGCACAAGGACATCTGGAAGGTGCTGTTCAAGGGCGCCGAGGTACCTCCTCCCTTACCGAGGACCGCGGACTCAGCGCAAAGCGCCATGCCAATCCGGTAAGTTTTTGTACCTCACAAGATGTTTATTTGCCCCAGTTTAATCATGTGCGGGATCTAAGCTTCCATGCCATTAACAGGACTGGGTAGAGACAGCGGAGCAGATCGATTGCCCAACCCCCTGCCTGAAGATCCTGCAAATGCTCTCCTAACGGAGATGATGGTTCCGGCGCCTTACGAGGTGCCGGTGAAGAAGGCCAAGAAGAAGGCTACGGGGACCCGAAAGGGTCTCTGGCGCAAGGTTATATCAGACTCATCGTCCGATAACTCCAAAGCGCACTCCTCCCACGAGAACAAGGAGGAGGAAGAGGAAAGTTCTCCCCCCCAGCTGGGGGAGACAAGAAAAGGAAGGCTGCCCCAACCGGGGAGGCCGAAGGGTCCAAGAAGGGAAGGACCCTCCTTCCAGACTGCTCCACGACGGCCGCCTACAGCGGCGCCGAGTGGTTACCCAGGGACAAGCCCCTGGCGAAGTCGTAAGTATCTGGATACCATAGTAATTCATGGTATGTTTTATTGCACTGCTTCTCCTTACGCCGAATATGATTATGCAGTCCGTCCCGAGTCCGTCTCGACGCATCTTCGTCGGACGGTTCTTTGGACTCATCGGATATGAATAGCGATTCACTTCCGACCGCCTCCACCCCTTGCCCTACGGACAACGTCGAGGTGTTGTCTCAAAAGGCACCGAGCTGAGGGGAGGTAGTCCTGGGGGCGCCTCGAGGCGACCTTCCGGACCCTGGGCGCAAAGGGAGCAAGACTCCCATGAGCTCCAAGTTCGCCCCCCAGCCAAACACTGCGTCGGAACCTTGGTGGTTCCGGACTCCGGCAGGCGATCCCCTGTTAAGAGGGGCAAAGCCGCTCGTGCCGGTGGCCTCTGTCCATCCAGAGGCGCCGGACAACTTGCTGGAAGCGCTTCGCGGCGCTTCCATCGACGAAGAGCACCGCACTATCATGAGTGCGGTGATCAAGAAAGTTCAGTCCACCAAAAAAGGACTAACCGAAGCTTGTGCCAGCCTCCTAACAGGCTTTCAGGTAAGCAATCAAAATATAGGAAAATATTACCGCATAGACAGTAGCCCCTGATGCTCTGTTTGGCGTTCATGAAGAAAGGCCGAATAGAGGATCAAATAATGACTCAGGAGTCTAATTGGAATATGTCTATGTGCATATGCAGGCTTCACTGCTGGCCGCTGCCGCACGTACTACGGAGGTCACTGCCCTGAAGCAGGACCTTGAGCAGTCCGAGGAAGAGCTCGGCCTTACCAAGAGGCAGCTCGAGGAGAGCAAAGGTAAGCAATACCTTGTCTATATATTGAAAAGAAATTCGGTTGTAAAGTAATAGGATCATCATGAATTTGCCAGGGGCCACGACCGAGGTGGCGACCCTGAAGAAGGCGTTGTCCGAGGGCGAAGACAAAGCGGCCAAGGAGCGCATTGAGCGGGAGAAGCAAGAAGCCCGGGTAGGCGAGGTGCAGCAAGAGCTCGAGGCTCTCGCCAAAAAACATGAGTCCTTGGAGCTTGACTCTAAGATGTGGGAGTCCGAGCTTGAGAAGGCGCTTGAAAGCGCACGGAGCGCCAAGGCTGAAGCCCACAAGGCCCTCCAGGAGATTGATGCGGTGAAGAAGATAGCAGTGGGTAAGGCATTCATTATGCAAAGCAAGCATGTGAAGGAAACTTTCCTTTTACTTACCCGAGTTCAGAGCTCTCCAGGAGCGTTCGCAGATCTTCCCCGTAGTGTACTGGATGCCGCGGAGTTTTACCGAGCTAAGGAGGGGAGATCGACGGAAAAGTTGTTCTGGTCTCAGTATACTGGGATCGAACACCCAATGCCCTTGAGCGACCAGCTGAAGCAACTGGTCGAGCTTCACAAGGCGGCCGAACATGCCATGAAGGGTCTTATAGTCCGGATGTGGCCTGGCGATCCCCTGCCTAGCAGCTACTTCGGTGTGGTGAGGCGGCTTGTGGATGCATGTCCACGGCTTAAAGTCATAAAGCGGTCCATCTGCATCGAGGGTGCGCGCAGGGCTTTTGCCCGGGCGAAGGTGCATTGGGCGAAGCTGGATGCCGTAAAGCTGGTGAAGGAGGGGCCGCCGGAGGGAAAGGGGCATCGCTGCCCCGAAATATATTATGACAGTGTCCTGAAGGGTTCCCGTCTTGTGGCGGAGGAATGTTCCAGAGAGGTAATTTTTGAATGAACATGCTCATGTGATTCTGTAATGTGAAACGAGTTCATTTTGCACTATGCAACGCCTTTTGAATTTAAAATATTACCTTATGTGCGACTGTTTATAAAATCTGAGAGTTGGCCAGCCGTCGGCTTCTGCCCCCATGTAACTAGTACTGGGGTGTTCGGTATAAACCTGAGCACTCTTTATCCCAATTTTGGGTCCTTCGAGGGAGGTGTTCAGCACAATGAACCAGGCAATCGTACTATAAGGCTTTATCACTCTCACTTAGCCATAGAAATCTACAATTTTAAATTTAGGCGAAGCCCCTAGTATTCGGAAGGCCGAATTTGGGGTGCTATATACGCCTAAGTCGGGCAAGGCTGACTCCTCGCCCGAAGTAGAAAAAGTCTTTAAGGACTTGAGACCTCTCGAACAGCGACCAGCTCTCGCCTTATCATGAGAGCCAGTTTTCGACTTTCTCTACTGAGGTGCTCGTCTGGAAGAACCGAGACACAATCGCAGTAGTTCTCCTAGCGCTACCTTAGCCGACATAGCGGAACGTAAGGTACCAAAACATGGGAGCCGAGCAAACCCAACTATTGACCCAAGACATGATTCGGAGTTGATGCATATAATGCTATAAGTTCGGGGTGCCGCACTGGCGAAAGTGTTCAGACTTCTCACGCCGTATTATGGGGTAAACGAAAGCCCCTGGCATACTAAACGTACCAGAATGTACGGGTGCAAGTTGTCGTAAATGAACATATAAGAAAAAAAAGATGGATAATGCAATAATAGGCTAATGCTATGCATTGTTATTTAAATAATACGTCGAAGCGTACTGATACAAGTAGTGCAATAAGCAAAAAATAGGACTATTTGACATGTCCTATCCAAGGGCAAGCTGCGTATGGGTAATAAAAAGCGGGTATGTCAATTGTTATTAGAGACCACCTGGGGGTTCCCTTCTACGTCTTAGCTTCTTGCCTCCTTGGTTGTTCCTTCCCGTAATGTGTCCGGCAATCATACTGCCGGAAAGGGCTTCCAGAGAGTAAGGTCCTGAAAGAGAAAAAATGATAAAGGTATGCAGCCCCTAGGGCGGTTAAGCTCCATTGCGGGACGTGCCCTGATCGTGCCCCCGCCTATGCCCATGGTATTTTCAGTGCGTAATTATGTACGCGCGGCACGATTTCATCACTTGACTGGGACCAGGATGGGGGCCAAATTGCTAGGCGAGCTCTGAATGTGTCAGGCGATCCTGTTGCAGGTTACTTCGGACTTGCTTGACGGTGTCCGGGGGCTGTATCACTGAATTGGCGGTTTGACTTAAAAGGCTGCTTTGTGCTTCTGCTGCGAGGGCCGCAGTGTGCTCTTTCGTGCGGAGCGAGCGTTCTATGTTTCCATTGATTGTTATGACCCCCCTAGGTCCTGGCATCTTGAGCTTGAGGTATGCGTAATGCGGTACCGCATTGAATTTTGTAAATGCGGTTCGCCCAAGCAGCGTGATAGCCACTACGGGATGGGACGATATCGAAGATTAACTCTTCGCTTCGTAAGTTGTCCGGAGATCCGAAGACCACTTCTAGTGTGATTGAGCCCGTGCAGTGGGCCTCTACACCTGGGATGACGCCCTTAAAGGTAGTTTTGGTGGGTTTGATCCTCGAGGGATCTATACCCATCTTGCGCACTGTATCCTGATAGAGTGGGTTCAGGCTGCTGCCGCCGTCCATAAGGACTCGAGTGAGGTGAAATCCGTCGATGATGGGGTCTAGGACCAATGCGGCGGATCCGCCATGACGGATACTAGTGGGGTGGTCCCTGCGATCAAAGGTGATCGGACAAGAGGACCATGGGTTGAACTTTGGGGCGACGGGCTCTATCGCATAGACGTCCCTTAGTGCACGCTTCCGTTCCCTCTTGGGAATGTGGGTTGCGTATATCATGTTCACCGTCTTCAGTTGTGGGGGGAACCTCTTCTGTCCTCCCATGTTCGGCGGCCGGGGCTCCTCCTCGTCATCACTATGCAGCCCCTTGTCCTTGTTTTCGGCACTCAACTTGCCGGCCTGCTTGAACACCCAGCATTCTCTGTTGGTGTGATTGGCTGGCTTATCGGGGGTGCCGTGGATTTGACACGAGCGATCAAGTATGCGATCCAAACTGGACAGGCCCGGAGTACTTCTGTTGAATGGCTTTTTCCGCTGATCGGATCTAGAGCCTCTGAATCCGGCATTGACTGTCGTATCATGGTGTTATCGCCGTTGTTGCGGCGCTTGTGTTTATTACAATGTTGTCTGCCATTGGCATCTTTAGTATCCGAAGCGCTCGGATTCCTTGATGTGTTGTTGTTGCGAGCCAGCCAGCTATCCTCGCCCGCGCAAAAGCGGGTCATGAGTGTCGTGGGGGCTGCCATAGACTTCGGCTTCTCCTGGCCGAGGTGCCGGGCGAGCCACTCGTCACAGATGTTGTGCTTGAATGCCACTAAGGCCTCTGCATCCGCACAATCGACAATTTGGTTTTTCTTAGTAAGGAACCGTGTCCAGAATTGCCTGGCCGATTCCCCTGGCTACCGAGTTATATGGCTCAAGTCATCAGCATCCGATGGTCGCACATAAGTGCCCTGGAAGCTGTCAAGGAATGCATCTTCCAAATCCTCCCAACTGCCGACGGAGTCTGCTGGCAAGCTATTCAGCCAATGCCGAGCTGGTCCTTTGAGTTTTAGTGGGAGGTACTTGATGGCATGTAGATCATCAGCGCAAGCCATGTGGATGTGGAGGAGGAAATCCTCAATCCATATAGCGGGATCTGTTGTACCATCATACGATTCGATATTTACGGGTTTAAAACCCTCCCGGAATTCGTGATCCATAACTTCATCAGTGAAGCATAGGGGGTGTGCGGCGCCTCTGTGCCGGGCTATATCACGACGCAGTTCATATGAGTCTTGTCTGCTGTATTCGGCCCGACCGGATTTACTTTTAGTGTATCTGGCGTGACAGTCATCGTCCCGCATTGGCGCGCGCGCCTGTGACCCGTATATCGATCTTGCATGTTTTGCCCTGCTTTCCAATACATCTCGCAGGTCCCGCATGTTGCCCCGGGCCTTGGTATTTTTGTTTGATTGGTGGCGGGGTGCGGGCTGGACTTTGGGATGAAATGCCTCTCTGTCTTGGCCACGAGGTGGCCCATCAGCCGCATCATACACTGGTGATGTGGGTTTCAATGCTTCCTCCTCGAGGCGAGGTAGCAACCTGCGCTTTGGATAACTCTTGGTTGGGCGCTCGAGTTCGTATTCCTCGGCCGCAAGGACTTCGGTCCATCTGTCTGCTAGCAAATCTTGATCAGCTCGAAGCTGTTGTTGCTTTTTCTTCAAGCTATTTGCTGTGGCTATAAGCCGGCGCTTGAAGCGCTCCTGCTCGATGCGATCCTCAGGCACGATAAATTCTTCATAGCCAAGGCTCACCTCATCTTCGGAGAGAGGCATGTAATTGTCCTCATCCGATTCTCCATCTGCTGCCCGCTCTGGAGGGCTAGCTTGTTCACCCTCCCGCTCTAAATCGTGCTGGAGGGGATTGTTGTCATCTTCGGCACTATCCGGAGTGTTATTGTCTCTTGTGCCGGTATCACTACTTTTGCTATGGCGGGACTTAGAGCGGCGCCGCTGACGTCGGCGCTTGGGTTGCTTCTTGGAGGGGTCATCCTCCGTTGTCTCGTCGCCATTGCCTTCTTTGGGGGTGTCCACCATGTATATATCATATGATGAGGTGGCGGTCCAGCACCCTGTGGGCGGTGCTTCCTGTTCGTTCCCTGCGTCGTCGTCCATACCGTCGATGTCTTCGGAGTCGAAGTCGAGCATGTCGGTTAAATCGTCGACAGTGGCTACTAAGTGGGTGGTGGGTGGGGAGAGAATTTCTTCGTTGTCCGCATCCCATTCTAGCCGTACATAGTTCAGCCAAGGTTCTCCTGACAAGGAGAGAGACCTTAATGAATTTAGCATGTCGCCGAAAGGTGAGTGCTGAAAGATATCCGTGGAGGTGAACTCCAAGATCGGCGCCCAATCAGATTCCATAGGTACGGACGCAGGCAGCTCGGAGTCCGTGGTCGGGGACGAATCCAGTGGTTCGGCAACACGACTCTCGTAAGGGGTGAAGTCAGTATCCGGCTCCATCGCCACTGAGAGTGCGGCCTCCATGGCGGGGTCTATCCCCCCGTCCTCGGATGGTGCAATTTGCTCCAGATTGAGGGCCAGAGTAGTTGCAGCTGTGATCTCCCGAACACTGTCCGACGACAGAGTTACATCATGCTCGTCGTGATTGTGCGGCGCACCTGACATGGGCTTGAACCCGTCGAAGATCAAGTCTCCGCGGATGTCGGCAGCGTAGTTTAAGTTTCCGAACCTGACCTGATGGCCAGGGGCCCGCAGTGTGAAGCCGCGGAATACGAAGATCTGTCCGGGGAGGAAAACTTCACCCTGGACCGCATCGTTACCGATGATCGAAGGAGCCATCAAGCCTTACGGTGACGGCACAGTGGTACTCCCATTGAAAGCACCAATGTCGGTGTCAAAACCGGCGGATCTCGGGTAGGGGGTCCGGAACTGTGCGTCTAAGGCGGATGGTAACAGGAGGTGGGGGACACGATGTTTACCCATGTTTGGGCCCTCTTGATGGAGGTAATACCCTACGTCCTGCTTGATTGATATTGATGATATGAGTATTACAAGAGTCGATCTACCACGAGATCGTAGAGGCTAAACCCTAGAATCTAGCCTGTGGTATGATTGTTGTTGTCCTACGGACTAAACCCTCTGGTTTATATAGACACCAGAGGGGGCTAGGGTTACACAGAGTCAGTTACAAGGGAGGAGATCTACATATCCGTATTGCCAAGCTTGCCTTCCACGCCAAGGAGAGTCCCATCCGGACACGGGACGAAGTCTTCAATCTTGTATCTTCATAGTCCAACAGTCCGGCTAAAGGCCCCTAATCCAGGACTCCCTCAACTGGCTTGACACCTTGATCTCCATTGTAGCAGCGTTGTCGTCTCGCCAACTATTGCTTCTAAAACTATCACTACCGCTTAGTGATAAAGTAAAGCAATTACATGACGATTGCATTTCATACAATAAAGCGACAACCATAAGGCTCCTGCCAGTTGCCGATAACTTTTACGAAACATGATCATCTCATACAACAACTTATATCTCATCACGTCTTGACCATATCACATCACAACATGCCCTGCAAAAACAAGTTATATGTCCTCTACTTTGTTGTTGCAAGTTTTACGTGGCTGCTACGGGCTTCTAGCAAGAACCGTTCTTACCTACGCATCAAAACCACAATGATTTTTCGTCAAATGTGCTGTTTTAACCTTCAACAAGGATCGCCCATAGTAAAATTTGATTCAACTAAAGTTGGAGAAACCGACACCCGCCAGCCACCTGTGTGCAAAAGCACGTCGGTAGAACCGGTCTCATGAACATGGTCATGTAATGTTGGTCCAGGCCGCTTCATCCAACAATACCGCCAAATCAAAATAAGACGTTGGTGGTAAGCAGTATGACTATTATGGCCCACAACTCTTTGTGTTCTACTCGTGCATAACATCTATGCATAAACCTGGCTCTAATACCACTGCTGGGGAATGTAGCATGCAATTTCAAAAAAATTCCTACGATCACGCAAGATCTATATAGGAGATACATAGAAATGAGAGGGGAAGAGTGTGTCCACGTACTCTTGTAGACCGAAAGCAGAAGCGTTAGGTTAATGCGGTTGATGTAGTCGAACGTCTTCACGATCCAACCAATCTAGTACCGAACGTACGACACCTCCGAGTTCAGCACACGTTCAACTCGATGACGTCCCTCGAACTCTTGATCCATTAGAGGGTCGAGGGAGAGTTCCGTCAGCACGACGACATGGTGACGGTGATGGTGATGTGATCCGCGCAGGACTTCGCCTAAGCACTATGACGCTATGATCGGAGGAGTAAACTGTGGAGGGGGGGCACCACACACGGTTAAGAGAACAATTGATGTGCTATGGGGTGCCCCCGCCCCCGTATATAAAGGAGGGGAGGAAGAGGCGGCCGGCCAGGAGGCGCACGCCATGGGGGGAGTCCTACTAGGACTCCACTCCTAGTAGGATTCGCCCCCTTTTTCCTTTCTTCCTTGGATGGGAAAAGGAAGGAGAGGGAGAGGGAGAGGGAAAGGGGGACGCCGCCCCCTCCCCTAATCCAATTCGAAATACCATGGGGGGCGCGCGGCCACCCCTTGCGGCCCTCCTCTCTCTCCACTAAGGCCCATGTAGGCCCAATACTTCCCCCGGGGGATTCCGGCAACCCCTCGGTACTCCGATAAAATACCCGAACCACTCGGAACCATTCTGATGTCCGAATACTACCTTCCAATATATGAATCTTTACCTCTCGACCATTTCAAGACTCCTCGTCATGCTTGTGATCTCATCCGGGACTCCGAACAAACTTCGCTCACCAAAACACATCACTCACAATACAAATCGTCATCGAACGTTAAGCGTGCGGACCCTACGGGTTCGAGAACTATGTATACATGACCGAGACACATCTCTGGTCAATAACCAACAGCGAAACCTTGATGATCATATTGGTTCCTACTTATTATACGAAGATCTTTATCGGTCAAACCGCAATAAAAACATATGTTATTCCCTTTGTCATCGGTATGTTACTTGCCCGAGATTCGATCGTCGGTATCATCATACCTAGCTCATTATCGTTACCGACAAGTCTCTTTACTCGTTCCGTAATGCATCATCCCATAACTAACTTATTAGTCACATTTCTTGCAAGGCTTATGGTGATGTGCATTACCGAGAGGGCCCAGATATACCTCTCCAATACTCGAAGTGACAGATCCTAATCTTGATCTATGCCAACCCAACAAACACCTTCAGAGACACCTGTAGAGCATCTTTATAACCCCCAGTTTCATTATGAAGTTTGATAGCACACAAGGTGTTCCTCTGGTATTCAGGAGTTGCATAATCTCATAGTTAGAGGAATATGTATAAGTCATGAAGAAAGCAATAGCAATAAAACTTAACTATCATTATGCTAAGCTAACGGATGGGTCTTGTCCAACACACCATTCTCTAATGATGTGATCCCGTTCATCAAATGACAACACATGTCTATGGTGAGGAAACTTAACCATCTTTGATTAACTAGCTAGTCAAGTAGAGGCATACTAGGGACACTCTATTTTGTCTATGTATCCACACATGTACCAAGTTTCCCATTAATACAATTCTAGCATGAATAATAAACATTTATCATGATATAAGGAAATAACAATAACAACTTTATTATTGCCTCTAGGGCATATTTCCTTCAACAACAACATCATTGGTGGATTCTCTCTAACTTGTATTTGTCAATGTCGATGAGGTGGAAGAGGGATGTGGATATAGGGACCTTGTCTACCTAGCCAAAGCCACTGATTGTACGCGCAACAATGATCCTTGGATCGACTTGGCACTGATGCACGTCGAACTGGTTATCAAAGTTTACATACGTGTATTATATCTTAGACAAAAGGGGTCCTCATGGACCAAGTATTACAACATTTGCCACTAGGGCAAGTCTTCAAAACAATTGCAACAGAAACACATCTTCAACTTCAACATGAGCCCACATCAAACTGCTAATGCTATAAGAAAGCTCACTCGGAGAATAATCTAGCCCACCAAGACATCGTCGTTGTACTCTTTCATCTGTTGGTCGTCTCCAAGGTCTAGCAAAAACAACAAGCTAGTTAAGTATGTTGAATGCACTCGCAAGCTAACCACGGAATGTAGGGAAATATTCATGCAACTAAGTCTAGCAAAAGGCTGCTAGTCCAAGGTCTCAGGTAATTTCATAAAGTCGTATGACGGTGGGATACTCTGTTGGGAATCGTAGTAGAAAACAAAAAAACCACCCTACAAATCAAGAACCATGATCACTATGAAGATGCATACAAGGTTAGATCGGATCATTACCAACTTTGAGTTGCAGTGGAAGAAAAGTTAGTGTTGACCATTCTTGAAATCCGTCGGACCGCCCCACAAATGATCACTCGAACAATAATCAAAAGCAGGATCTCTCTACAGATTGCATGTGTATGAAGTAGATGACCCGGTAGTGCTTCACCGCATAGAGCTTTGTGTCACTAGAGAACTAGAGGAGGGAGAAGATCTTCACAAGATGTCTCTAATAATATGGAGAACTAGGGGGTGCTCGGAACCGAAAGAACTTGTGTATTCTAGGAGGGTGCCCCTTGAGTACATATAGGTGGAGAGGGTGGGGTGGCCGACTTGGGTAGGGGGCTCCCCTCCTTTGGCACGCCGGCTAACACTACAAAAATGTGTGATATTCTATGATGAAGCCCTGGTGACGAAGAGCAAACCGTCACCTAAGATGATTTTCTATGACGACAACCATCATCGACAAATTTTCTCCCAGGTGCAGCACCCTGGGCAACCTTGGTAACGTTCTTGGCTGATTTTAGGCAACACATTCTATCATCACTAGGCATGTGATTAGTTCCTTTGGTGATCTACAAATGGAACAGAAATGATTCTTGCCTTTTTCCTGAGAGGTGACCCTCAGTTATCGAATCCATGGGAGGACTGTGCCCTTTAAGATAGGGTCTCAAACAAGATTTTGCTAGATAATTAATTCTAGCTTTTGACCGGATCATAAATCAAGCTGACATTGAAAACACTTACAATAAAAATAGGCATGGACATGAGGACTTAATGCTTACAACCATATATTTGTGACGGGACCAAATATGATCTTAATTTGTGTGATGGAAGTCATCTATCGAGATGTGCTTGTTACGTATCGAAGTGGGGGGATGTGTCCAAATTACATCTTGGCCGACACACGTCCTACATCAAGAGTCATTTGTCCAACCGAAGGCCCTATCCATCGTGCGGGGTTGCCTTGATAATTAAGATTGCAATAATCGGACAAAAGTATTGGGCATTTAATGACTACACCTCTTGAATATCCAAGGATAGGATATGTGTTACCATCCTAAACCTTTATGTTACTGGTGTTCATAATAACACTTCACGGTCTCCCTGACCTTAGCCTTTCCGTGGCTCGTCCTCCACGATCATGGGTACCTGCAGGGATGAACATGAATGAGAGAAGAGCCAACTATGGAATAATTTCATGCTACACATACGGAAGTTAATTGAAAGTACTTCCATTGATCCCTCCAACAAATACATGGGGTTGAAAGTGTTAGGGCATATTTCTCCCTAAGTGGTTTTGGTGATTGATGACAATGTGTTTGCGGACTAATCGTGTGCATTGAGCATTTCAGACTATCAAGCATATGGCATAAGATGATTCGTTCCCCTCGGAGTTTCAAGTGAAGATGGTTTTCTTTACCTCGTTTATTTTTGGTGGACTTGAGTCGTAGGGAAAACCGTACTATCAAGAGGGGGTCCGCTTAGGAAAGGTTTGAGTGGAATCATCACGTACACACTCATATTGCACCCACCTCCCTTTTCCGCTTCCTTTGGATTTGTCCATCGTTTGTGCCAAAGTAATGGTGGAGTGCTGGAAGCGGTAGTACCGCGGGCAGCAGCGATAGTATCACTTGTAAGAGATAGTACCATTGCTAGTCCCGCTTGTACTACCGCTCACAGTTGGGTTCTTGATTTTTCATGTCGGGTTTCACGGTAGTACCTCCGGGTCTCTACCATGCTACCTGTTTGACCCTGGAGGACAAGCGGAATTAGGAGCGGTAGTACCGCCTATAGGCTGACACGTCTCCAATGTATCTACTTTTTCTCACACTTTTCCTCTTATTTTGGACTCTAATTTGCATGATTTGAATGAAACTAACCCCGAACTGACGTTGTTTTCGGCAGAACTACCATGGTGTTGTTTTTGTGCAGAAATAAAAGTTCTCGGAATGGAACAAAACTTTTTGAGGATTTTTTATATCAATAATAAGAATTACTGGAGCCAATACCCACTAGAGAGGGGCCCCTGGGTGGGCACAACCCACCAGGGCGCGCCCCCTCTCCTGGCACGCCCAGGTGGGTTGTACCCACCTAGTGGCCCCGTCGACGACCCCCTTGATACTATAAAATCACATATTTCTAGAAAAAAATCAGGGAAAAAGATTTATCATGATCCACGAGATGGAGCCACCACCAAGCCCCGTTCTTCCGCGGGAGGGTAGATCTGGAGTCTGTTTTGGTCTCCGGAGAGGGGGATCTTCGTTCTTCGTCATCACCAGCCCTTCTCCATCGCCAATTCCATGATGCTCTCCACTGGGAGTGAGGAATTCCTTCGTAGGCTCGCTTGTCGGTGAGGAGTTGGATGAGATTCATCATGTAATCGAGTTAGTTTTGTTAGGGCTTGATCCCTAGTATCCACTATGTTCTTAGATTAATGTTGCTATGGCTTTGCCATGCTTAATGCTTGTCACTTTGGGCCCGGGTGCCATGATTTCAGATCTGAACTATTTATGTTATCATCATTATATCCATGTTCTAGATCCAATCTTGCAAGTTATAGTCACCTACTACATGTTATGATCCGGCAACCCTGGAGTGACAACAACCGGGCCCACTCCCGGTGATGAACGTAGTTTGAGGAGTTCATGTATTCACTATGTATTAGTGCTTCGTTCCAGTTATCTATTAAAGGGAGGCCTTAATATCCCTGAGTTTCCAATATGGACCCCGCTGCCACGGGAGGGTAGGACAAAAGATGTCATGCAAGTTCTTTTAATAAAGCACATATGACTATTTACAGAATACATGCCTCCATGCTACCTGTTGAGCACTGCGTTGGATTTCCTTGAAGAGGAAAGGATGATGCAGCAAAGTAGCGTAAGTATTTCCCTCGGTTTTTGAGAACCAAGGTATCAATCCAGTAGGAGGCTGCGCGCGAAGTCCCTAGTACCTGCACAAGACAAATAACTCCTCGCAACCAAGGCGATAAGGGGTTGCCAATCCCTTCACGGTCACTTACGAGAGTGAGATCTGATAGATATGATAAGCTAATATTTTTGGTATTTTTGTGATAAAGATGCAAAGTAAAATAAAAGCAAAGTAAAAAGCAAAGGAAATAACTAAGTATTGGAAGATTAATATGATGAAGATAGACCCGGGGGCCATAGGTTTCACTAGTGGCTTCTCTCAAGAGCATAAGTATTTTATGGTGGGTGAATGAATTACTGTTGAGCAATTGACATAATTGAGCATAGTTATAAGAGTATCTAGATATGATCATGCATATAGGCATCACGTCCGGGACAAGTAGACCGACTCCTGCCTGCATCTACTACTATTACTCCACTCATCGACCACTATCCAACATGCATCTAGAGTATTAAGTTCATGAAAACAGAGTAACGCCTTAAGCAAGATGACATGATGTAGAGGGATAAATTCATGCAATATGGTAAAAACCTCATCTTGTTATCCTCAATGGAAACAATACAATACGTGCCTTGCTGCCCCTACTATCATTGGGAAAGGACACTGGAAGATTGAACCCAAAGCTAAGCACTTCTCCCATTGCAAGAAAGATCAATCTAGTAGGCCAAACCAAACTGATAATTCAAAGAGACTTGCAAAGATAACCAATCATACATAAAAGAATTCAGAGAAGATTCAAATATTATTCATAGATAGTCTTGATCATAAACCCACAATTCATCGGTCTCAACAAACACACCGCAAAAAGAAGATTACATCGAATAGATCTCCACAAGAGAGGGGGAGAACTTTGTATTGAGATCCAAAAAGAGAGAAGAAGCCATCTAGCTAATAACTATGGACCCGAAGGTCTAAGGTAAACTACTCACACTTCATCGGAGAGGCTATGTTGTTGATGTAGAAGCCCTCCATGATGGATGCCCCCTCCAGCGGAGCTCCGGAACAGGCCCCAAGATGGGATCTCGTGGATACAGAAAGTTATGACAGTGTAATTAGGGTTTTGGCTCCGTCTCTGATCGTTTGGGGGTACGTAGGTATATATAGGAGGAAGAAGTACGTCGGTGGAGCAACAGGGGGCCCACGAGGGTGGAGGGCGCGCCTGGGGGGGGGGTAGGTGCGCCCCCTACCTCGTGGCCTCCTCCTTTGTTTCTTGACGTAGGGTCCAAGTCTCGTGGATCATGTTCGGTGAGAAAATCACGTTCCCGAAGGTTTCATTCCGTTTGGACTCCGTTTGATATTCCTTTTCTTCGAAACCCTAAAATAGGGGAAAAACAGCAATTCTGGGCTGGGCCTCCGGTTAATAGGTTAGTCCCAAAAATAATATAAAAGTGGATAATAAAGCCCAATAATGTCCAAAACAGTAGATAATATAGCATGGAGCAATCAAAAATTATAGATACGTTGGAGACATATCAAGCATCCCCAAGCTTAATTCTTGCTCGTCCTCGAGTAGGTAAATGATAAAAACAGAATTTTTGATGCGGAGTGCTACTTGGAATAATATTAGTGTAATTCTTCTTAATTGTGGTATGAATATTCAGATCCGAAAGATTCAAGATAAAAGTTTAATATTGACATAACAATAATGATACTTCAAGCATACTAACAAAGCAATCGTGTCTTCTCAAAATAACATGGCAAAAGAAAGTTATCCCTACAAAATCATATAGTCTGGCTATGCTCTATCTTCACCACACAAAATATTTAAATCATGCACAACCCCGATGACAAGCCAAGCAATTGTTTCATACTTTTGACATTCTCAAACTTTTTCAATCTTCATGCAATACATGAGTGTGAGCCATGGATACATCACTATATGTGGAATAGAATGGTGGTTGTGGAGAAGACAAAAAGGGAGAACATAGTCTCACATCAACTAGGCGTATCAACGGGCTATGGAGATGGCCATCAATAGATATCAATGTGAGTGAGTAGGGATTTCCATGCAACGGATGCACTAGAGCTATAAATATATGAAAGCTCAACAAAAGAAACTAAGTGGGTGTGCATCCAACTTGCTTGCTCATGAAGACCTAGGGCATTTTGAGGAAGCCCATCATTGGAATATACAAGCCAAGTTCTAAAATGAAAAATTCCCACTAGTATATGAAAGTGATAACATAGGAGACTCTCTATCATGAATATCATGGTGCTACTTTGAAGCACAAGTGTGGAAAAGGATAGTAACATTGTCCCTTCTCTCTTTTTCTATCATTTTTTATTTGAGCCTTTTCTCTTTTTTATGGCCTCTTTTCTTTCTCCTTTTTTTATTTTTCGTCCGGAGTCTCATCCCAACTTGTGGGGGAATCATAGTCTCCATCATCCTTTCCTCACTAGGACAATGCTCTAATAATGATGATCATCACACTTTTATTTTCTTACAACTCAACAATTACAACTCGATACTTAGAACAAAATATGACTCTATATGAATGCCTCCGGCGGTGTACCGGGATATGCAATGAATCAAGAGTGACATGTATGAAAGAATTATGAATGGTGGCTTTGCCACAAATACGATGTCAACTACATGATTGTGCTAAGCAATATGACAATGATGGAGCGTGTCATAATAAACGGAACGGTGGAAATTTGCATGGCAATATATCTCGGAATGGCTATGGTGCCATAATAGCTAGGTATGGTGGCTGTTTTGAGGAAGGTATATGGTGGGTGTATGATACCGACGAAAGGTGCACGATATTAGAGAGGCTAGCAATGGTGGAAGGCTGAGAGTGCGTATGATCCATGGACTCAACACTAGTCATAAATAACTCATATACTTATTGCAAAAATCTACAAGTTATCAAAGCAAAGTATTATGCGCATGCTCCTAGGGGGATAGATTGGTAGGAAAAGACCATTGCTCGTCCCTGACCGCCACTCATAAGGAAGAGAATCAAAAAATAAATCGTGCTCCGACTTCATCACATAACGGTTTCACCATACGTGCATGCTACGGGAATCACAAGCTTTAACACAAGTATTTCTCAAATTCACAACTACTCAACTAGCACAACTTTAATATCACCATCTTCATATCTCAAAACAATTATCAAGCATCAAACTTCTCATATCATTCAACACACTCATAAGAAATTTTTTACTATTCTTGGATACCAAGCATATTAGGATTATTTAAGCAAATTACCATGCTATTTAAGACTCTCAAAATAATCTAAATTAAGCATGAGAGACCAATAGTTTCTATAAAACAAATGCACCACCGTGCTCTAAAAGATATAAGTGAAGTACTAGAGCGAAACTATATAACTCAAAAGATATAAGCGAAGCACATAGAGTATTCTAACAAATTCCAAATCATGTATGGCTCTCTCAAAAGGTGTGTACAGCAAGGATGATTGTAGTAAACTAAAAAGCAAAGACTCAAATCATACAAGACGCTCCAAGCAAAACACATATCTTGTGGTGAATAAAAATATAGCTCCAAGTAAAGTTACCGATAGAAGTAGACGAAAGAGGGGATGCCTTCCAGGGCATCCCCAAGCTTTGGCTTTTAGATGTCCTTATATTATCTTGGGGGTGCCATGTGCATCCCCAATCTTAGGCTCTTGCAACTCCTTGTTCCATAATCCATCAAATCTTTACCCAAAACTTGAAAACATCACAACACAAAACTTAAAGTAGAAAATCTCGTGAGCTCCGTTAGCGAAAGAAAACAAAAGACCACTTCAAGGTACTGTAATGAACTCATTATTTATTTGTATTGGTGTTAAAACTACTTTATTCCAACTTCTCTATGGTTTATAAACTATTTTACTAGCCATAGATTCATCAAAATAAGCAAACAACACATGAAAAACAGAATCTGTCAAAAACAGAACAGTCTGTAGTAATCTGTAGCTAGTGCAAGATCTGGAACCCCAAAAATTCTAAAATAAATTTCTGGACGTGAGGAATTTATCGATTAATCATATGCAAAAATAATTAACTAAATAGCACTTTCCAAATAAAAATGGCAGCAGTTCTCGTGAGCGCTAAAGTTTCTGTTTTTTACAGCAAGATATCAAGACTTTCCCCAAGTCTTCCCAACGGTTCTACTTGGCACAAACACTAATTAAACACAAAAAACACAACCAAAATAGAGGCTAGGTAAATTATTTATTACTAAACAGGAGCAAAAAGCAAGGAATAAAAATAAAATTGGGTTGCCTCCCAACAAGCGCTATCGTTTAACGCCCCTAGCTAGGTATAAAAAGCAAGGATAGATCTAGGTATTGCCATCTTTGGTAGGCAATTCTTCGATGAGGCATCTACCATCCTTAGGGATTTGTTTCTTTTTATTGATTATCATACTTTTAGGCACAAGATCGAAAAATTCATTTGTAACAAATGGTTCCTTAATGATAGCAAAAAGATTAGGATGAATACTTATAGATTTGAGATCCGCAGTTTCCTTACTAGAGGATTCACCCTTATTTTTAGGAACATACATAAGCTTGGCAATTTTAGTAGGAGGACTTGGAGTATTCTTTATGGAAGAAAAGGCGGTTCCCAAGTTGGTAATAATACCCTCAAGTTTATCGATTCTAGTGGAATCCTGATTTATTTTCTCATTAACTATAGGTTCCTTTTCTTTAATATTTTTCAAACTGACTCCTACTTTAGATCCATATTGAGTGATTTGGTTGTGGATCTTTTTATCCAAATTTTCAATTAACTCTACAGTAGCAACCTTATTTTCAATAATTTCAAGTCTTTGCATTACATGCTCCAAAGTTAACATAGTTCCATTAACCAAAACAGGTGGTGAGCCAAACAAATCTAACATAGCATTATAAGAGTCAAAAGTATGGCTACCCAAGAAGTTCCCTCCGGTAATGGTATCAATGATATATCTGTACCAAGGAGTAACACCTACATAAAAATTGCGAATAAGAACGAAAGTAGATTCCTTCTTGGTAGATCTAGTTTGAGCATTGCAAATTCTATACCAAGCGTATTTTAGATTTTCTCCCTCCCTTTGTTTAAAATTTAGAACTTCATTCTCAGGAGACAACGGAGAAGATAAAGGACTAGCCATAACGATAATCAAACGGGAAAGAGACGAACAGAAAAGAGAGAGATGATAGAGAGAGAGGGCGAATAAAACGGCAAGGGTGAAGTGGGGGAGAGGAAAAGGAGAGGCAAATGGCAAATAATGTAATGCGGGACATAAGGGTTGTGATGGGTACTTGGTATGTTGACTTTTGTGTAGACTCCCCGGCAACGGTGCCAGAAATGGCTTGTTGTTGGGAGTCAAATCTTGACTTGCACGAACCTCCCCGGAAACGGCGCCAGAAATTCTTCTTGCTACCTCTTGAGCACTGCGTTGGATTTCCTTGAAGAGGAAAGGATGATGCAGCAAAGTAGCGTAAGTATTTCCCTCAGTTTTTGAGAACCAAGGTATCAATCTAGTAGGAGGCTGCGCGCGAAGTCCCTAGTACCTGCACAAGACAAATAACTCCTCGCAACCAACACGATAAGGGGTTGTCAATCCCTTCACGGTCACTTACGAGAGTGAGATCTGATAGATATGATAAGATAATATTTTTGGTATTTTTGTGATAAAGATGCAAAGTAAAATAAAAGCAAAGGAAAAAAGCAAAGGAAATAACTAAGTATTGGAAGATTAATATGATGAAGATAGACCCGGGGGCCATAGTTTTCACTAGTGGCTTCTCTCAAGAGCATAAGTATTTTACGGTGGGTGAACGGATTACTGTTGAGCAATTGACAGAATTGAGCATAGTTATGAGAGTATCTAGGTATGATCATGTATATAGGCATCACGCCCGAGACAAGTAGACCAACTCCTGCCTGCATCTACTACTATTACTCTACTCATCGACCGCTATCCATCATTCATCTAGAGTATTAAGTTCATGAAAACAGAGTAACGCCTTAAGCAAGATGACATGATGTAGATGGATAAATTCATGCAATATGATAAAAAAACCATCTTGTTATCCTCAATGGCAACAATACAATACGTGCCTTGCTGCCCCTACTGTCACTGGGAAAGGACACCACAAGATTGAACCCACAGCTAAGCACTTCTCCCATTGCAAGAAAGATCAATCTAGTAGGCCAAACCAAACTGATAATCGAAGAGACTTGCAAAGATAACCAATCATACATAAAATAATTCAGAGAAGATTCAAATATTATTCATAGATAGTCTTGATCATAAACCCACAATTTATCGGTCTCAACAAACACACCGCAAAAAGAAGATTACATTGAATAGATCTCCACAAGAGAGGGGGAGAACTTTGTATTGAGATCCAACAAGAGAGAAGAAGCCATCTAGCTAATAACTATGGACCCGAAGGTCTGAGGTAAACTATTCACACTTCATCGGAGAGGCTATGGTGTTGATGTAGAAGCCCTCCGTAATGGATGCCCCCTCCGGCGGAGCTCCGGAACAGGCCCCAAGATGGGATCTCATGGATACAGAAAGTTACGGCGGTGGAATTAGGGTTTTGGCTCCGTCTCTGATCGTTTGGGGGTAAGTAGGTATATATAGGAGGAAGAAGTACGTCGGTGGAGCAATAGGGGGCCCATGAGGGTGAAGGGCGCGCCTGGGGGGTGAAGGAGTCCTTGATTAGGGGGTCTTCGGACAGCCGGACTATATCCTTTGGCCGGACTGTTGGACTATGAAGGTACAAGATTGAAGACTTCGTCCCGTGTCCGGATGGGACTCTCCTTGGCGTGGAAGGCAAGCTAGGCAATACGGATATGTAGATCTCCTCCCTTGTAACCGATTATGTGTAACCCTAGCCCCCTCCGGTGTCTATATAAACCGGAGGGTTTAGTCCGTAGGACAACATACAATCATACCATAGGCCAGCTTCTAGGGTTTAGCCTCTACAATCTCGTGGTAGATCAACTCTTGTAATACTCATATCATCAAGAACAATCAAGAAGGACGTAGGGTATTACCTCCATCAAGAGGGCCCGAACCTGGGTAAACATCGTGTCCCCTGCCTCCTGTTACCATCCGCCTTAGACACACAGTTTGGGACCCCCTACCCGATATCCCTCGGTTTTGACACCGACATTGGTGCTTTCATTGAAACTTCCACTGTGCCGTCACCGTAAGGCTCGATGGCTCCTTCGATCATCGGTAATGATGCAGTCCAAGGCGAGGTTTTCCCCCGGACAGATCTTCGTATTCGGCGGCTTCACACTGTGGGCCAGTTCGCATGGCCATCTGGAGCAAATCGAGAGCTACGCCCCTGGTCATCAGGTCAGGTTCGAAAACTTAAACTACACTGCCGACATCCACGGAGACTTGATCTTCGATGGATTCGAGCCCATGTCAGGTGCGCCACACAATCACGACGAGCATGACGTAACTCTGCCGTCGGACAATATTCGGGAGATCGCATCTGCAACTACTCCGGCCGTCAATCCAGAGCAAATCACGCCATACGAGAGCGGAGGGATGGACCCCGCCATGGAGGCCGCACTCTCAGTGGAGATAGAGACGGATACTGACTTCACCCCTTACGAGAGCCGTGTCGCCAAACCACTGGATTCGTCTCTGGCCACGGACTCCCAGCCGCTTGCATCCGTACCCATCGAATCTGACTGGGCGCCGATCATGGAGTTCACCTCCTTGGATATCTTTCAGCACTCGCCTTTCGTCGATGTGCTAAATTCATTAAAGTCTCTCTCCTTGTCAGGAGAACCTTGGCTGAACTATGTCCGGCTAGAATGGGATACGGACGACAAAGAAATTCACTGCCCGCCCACCACCCACTTAGTAGCCACTGTCGATGACTTAACCAACATGCTCAACTTCGACTCCGAAGACATCGACGGCATGGACGAAGATGCAGGAGACGAACAGGAACCAGCGCCCACAGGGCGCCGAACAGCCACTTCATCACATGACATATACATGGTGGATACACCCAAAGAAGGTAATGGCGAAGAGACAGCGGAGGATGGCCCTTCCAAGAAGCAACCCAAGTGCCTACGTCAGCGGCGCCACTCTAAGTCCCGCCATAGCAAAAACAGCGATAACAGCGCAAGAGAAAATAACACTCCAGTCGACTCCAGAGGAAACGACAACCACATCGCCCCGGCGGCAGAGCACGATGAAGCTGCAAGCGGCGAAGATAGTACGGATCCGATGTCCGAACACGGCTACACCGAGGATAAACCTCATAAAACCCCATCTGGGGAGGAAAACAGTCCGGACGAAGATGCACACATCATCCCGGAAACACACTTGGAGCAAGAGAACCTCCGCAGAAGGCTTATTGCCACAGCGAGGAGTCTGAAGAAGCAGAAGCAAAGGCTTAAGGCTGCACAAAATACACTCAATAGCAGGTGGAACAAAGTGCTCGACAAGGAAGCAAAGTATGGTGGAAGTTACCACACAAAGAGCTATCCAAAGCGCAAGCTGTTACCTGAATTCGACGACGAGGCCTTAGAGCCCACACAGCCAAATAATGAAACGGCCAACCGGCCGGATCCACCACCTTGTGACCGCGATAGAGCGTCTAACAAAGTCGCACATGAGTCAACACACGATCTACGTGAGGACTTGTGCCAAAAATCCAGTACGACCAGATCCATCTATGGATCTAGGAAGCGCGCTTCGGCACAAAATCAAAACCGAATACTACAACCGTCTGAACGCCATGATATGTCCAAGTACAGGGGTGCCGCACACCCCCTATGTTTCACCGATGAGGTGCTGGACCATGAATTCCCAGAAGGATTCAAACCAGTGAACATAGAGGCATACAATGGGACCACAGACCCTGGGGTCTGGATTGTGGACTTTATCCTCCATATCCATATGGCTCACGGAGACGATCTCCATGCCATTAAATACTTGCCCCTCAAGCTTAAAGGACCAGCTCGACACTGGCTGAAAAGCCTCCCTGAAACTCAATTAGAAGTTGGGAGGAGCTCGAGGACGCTTTTCGGGCTAAGTTTCAAGGGACCTACGTCCGACCACCAGATGCAGATGATTTAAGTCATATAATTCAACAGTCCGGAGAGTCCGCCTGAAAGCTTTGGAACAGGTTTCTCACCAAGAATAACCAAATCGTCAACTGTCCGGACGCCGAAGCCTTAGCAGCTTTCAAACACAGCGTCCGAGATGAATGGCTTGCCAGACACCTCGGCCAAGAAAAACCGAGAACAATGGCAGCTCTAACAAATCTCATGACCCGCTTTTGCGCGGGCAAAGACAGCTGGTTAGCCCGCAGTAGCACCAGCGACCCAAGCACATCTGAAGTCAGGGATGGCAATGGAAAACCACGACGCAATAAAATCAAGCGTTGAAATAAAGAAGATAGCCCAGATAATACGGCGGTAAACACCGGACTCAAGGGCTCTCAACTAGGTCAGCGGAAAAAACCTTTCAAAGGTAGCAGAGATGGACCGTCTGGCCTAAACAAGATTCTTGACAAACTATGTCAGATTCATGGCACCCCCGACAAACCTGCAAATCACACCCACAGAGAATGCTAGGTCTTCAAGCAGGCCGGTAAGCTAAACGCCGAACAAAAAGGGGGGGGGGAGACACCAAGCGAAGACGAGGACGAGCCTCGCCAGCAAAGCACTGGAGGACAAATAAAATTCCCACCAGAGGTTAAAACAGTAAACATGATCCATGTGACGAAGAGGAGAGGCAAACATGCACTCCGAGATACATGCGCCATAGAGCCCGTCACCCTAGGTTCAACCCCTGGTTGGCCTCCCGATCATTTTGATCACGGGGATCACGCGACAAGCATCTGGCACGAAGGATTGGCTGCCTTGGTGTTAGACCCAATAATAAACGGATACCATCTCACACGAGTCCTCATGGACGGCGTGTAACGCCCCGAGACCGACGCTCCAGAAGACTTCCAGCTATTCCGAGTTTCGTCGTGTGATTTGTTTTATTTGTTGCATTCATCCTTGCATCATGTGCATTGCATCATGTCATCATGCCATCATATCATTAATTTTTTAAAACCTCAACTAAATAAATTGTATGGATTTTTCGATCCATTTAAATCGAGGGAACTCACATGGTGACTTTTCTTTATAACATATCCTCCAATATTAGGAAGCTATATTAAATATTTCTTTATTTCGGAAATCACCAAAACACACTTGCAAAATAATTTCGTTCCTTTTCTGCTTCAAGTTTGGTCTCATACTTTGCCATTTATTCTTTCATCATTTTCCGGAGCTCCGCCAAAAATCCGAACATTTTTGGACCTTCCCAAACCTCGCTTCCTATTCAAATCATTTGAATTTAAATCAAATGAGTTTGAATTTAATCTTTCAATCTTGGCCTTTCTATTTTTCTCGGAACAAACTCATTTTTGTGAGTCCGGGAAAAATATCCCCTTGCACTTTTTCTTCCCCTAACCTCTCTTTCTTTCTTTCTTTTCTCTGTTCTGTTTTTTATTTTTCATTAGAGTGAGGGAGAGACCCAGCTAGGCCTCTGCCAGCCCAGCCGGCCTCTTGGGCCTGTCTAACCAGGCCGGCCCATTTACCTGGAGGTCCAGCCCACCTAACCCCTTCCTAACCCTAGCCTCGAAGGCCAGCCCAGCCTCTCTCCCTCGACTCCCTCCAGCGCCGTCGCAATGCTCGATCCCATCTCCTTCCTCTCGCTCGAAGCCCCTCCTCTCGATCCCTTTTCCCCTTCGTTGTCCTCCTGGCGCCGCCACTCACAGGGAGAGAGAGGAGCAGAGCCCTCGCGCCGCCCCTCCCCTATGCTTCTCCCGCATCGAGCGCGCGTCCCCGCCGGCTCCCGTCGCCCCTGCCTCGACGCCTGCTTCGCCTCCTTTGCCCCGTCGCGTCGTTCCTCAAGCTCCTGCGCCCTGTTTCTCCTCCCGCACCGACGCCCTCCTTCGGCTGCTCGCGCCTGCAGCTCCGTCCGCGAGCTCGTGCAGCCATGGCCGCCACAGGAGCCTCGCGCCCGACCCCCTCGCTAAGGCCATGGATGTCCGCGGCCCCGCCTTCCTGCGGCCTCCTCCTTGCCGCATCCTGCCGTTCTCCATCGTCGCCGGACCCGCGCCTTCCTCTGCTTCCTCTACGGCGACCAGGGGCCCCATCATCATCGCGCCCTTTCGCCACCACTAGAGCCTGCTGCCGCCACCACCGGACCTGGCTGTGCCTCGCCAGGGTCCTCCCCTGCCGCGCCTCGGTCCCTACTGGAGCTCCCCTGCTCCTGCCGTTCCTCTGCTACAAGCCGACCTCCACCTTCCGTTTCGGCCAATGCAGTTCGCCCAAGTTCCTGCTCAGCATCGTCATCGCCCACGAGGCCCCTTGTGATGTTTTGTGTTGGACCGTCAAGATCTGCAAGATCGACTACATGGACGCCAAGACCATCCCAGGACCGCCAAGCATCGTCTCTATGATTTTTTCCAAGTACCACAACGACGCGTCAAGTACCTCTACCGTCGTCTCTGGAAACGCCAAGTACCTCTACGCACGAAGACGCCAAGTTCGTTTCGGGATTCATCAAGTACCGCTACTGATGGCTCGAACGACTACGAAACGTGAACCTCTACCGTCGCGAGAACGACTACTTCCCCTCCGAACCGATTCGCTTCGAAAATGCACGCTTCGAAGGTATAACCCCGAGACGCCGTCCGTGGACCGAATGCATGTGTTGTATGAGATGCACCCTATGTTTGCACCGTGCCCGTTTGCTTCATGCACGTTCCTCCTCGTTCGCCATGCCGATGAACCGTGGGAACCCGATAACCGGGATCACCCCACCATCTCTAGCATGTTCCGCACATCCGCACGCCTCCTTTTGCACCGGTATCTCCATGAGTTACCGGGACCGGAATGTTGCCGTGGCACCATTTTTGTTTCGCCGCCGTGGCACCCTTTTTGTTCCGCCATGGTGACCAAATGCTTCATAACATGCTCATGTCAACATTTTCATAAAATTGCATAAAACTTGTATATGTCATCCGCATCATGATAACAACATTTAAAATGTTTAAACTTGTTGTTGCATTAAATTGCTAAATGCATATGGGGATTTACCGGATTTGTTGTTTTTATATCCGGCCCCATTTAAATTGTTTAGATGGTATAGTTTATATTATGCTTCCCCTCTTGCCATGCTTAACAACATTTAATATTGTTGGGTACATAAACGGGATCAAACTAAATAACTTATCGTGGTGTTTCGTCAATATGCAGTTGCATATTGAGCTCCATTTAATTTGTAGGATTGTTTGTTGCACTTTGCCATGCCATGCCTCATTAAACCGGACATGCATCATCCTTGATTGTGCATCATGCCATGTTTATGTGATGTTTGTTTACTATGTTGTTTGTTTCTTTCCGGGTTGCTTCTCTCGTTAGCTTCGGTTTCGTTCCGGAGTTGTGAGGATTCGTTCGTCTACGTCCGTTTGTCTTCTTCATGGACTCGTTCTTCTTCCTTGCGGGATTTCAGGCAAGATGATCATACCCTCGAAATCACCACTATCTTTGCTATGCTAGTTTGCTCGCTCTTTTGTTATGCCAATGCTACGATGCCTACCATTTGCTTGTCAGCCTCCCAAATTGCCATGTCAAACCTCTAACCCACCATGTCCTAGCAAACCGTTGATTGGCTATGTTACCGCTTTGCTCAGCCCCTCTTATAGCATTGTTAGTTGCAGGTGAAGATTGAAGTTTGTTCCTTGTTGGAACATGGAGATGTTGTTCCTTGTTGGAACATGTTTACTTGTTGGGATATCACAATATATTTTACTTAATTAATGCATCTATATACTTGGTAAAGGGTGGAAGGCTCGGCCTTATGCCTGGTGTTTTGTTCCACTCTTGCCGCCCTAGTTTCCGTCATATCGGTGTTATGTTCCCGGATTTTGCGTTCCTTACATGGTTGGGCTATAATGGGAACCCCTTGACAGTTCGCCTTAAGTAAAGCTTCTCCAGCAATGCCCAACATTGGTTTTACCAT
>NC_041384.1:432873850-432899006 GCF_002162155.2 Triticum dicoccoides | reverse complement strand
CTCACAGATACTTCCAAAACCAGTTTGCAGGTGCCTATGTTACCGAGCAGGTGACGCAACCAAGCTCAAGGAGGAGCTCGATGAAGATCTTGCCCTTTGTGTTGTTTCGTTCTAGTTGATCAGTAGTGGAGCCCAGTTGGGGTCGATCGGGGACCTTTGTCGCATTTGGGGTTCTTCTTTTATTTTGGTTCCGTAGTCGGACCTTGATTGTATCTGGATGATGTAATGCTTTATTCATGTAATTGTGTGAAGTGGCGATTGTAAGCCAACTATGTATCTCTTTCCCTTATGTATTACATGGGTTGTGTGAAGATTACCTCACTTGCGACATTGCTTTCAATGCGGTTATGCCTCTAAGTCGTGCTTCGACACGTGGGAGATATAGCCGCATCGAGGGCGTTACAAGTTGGTATCAGAGCCTTCCCCGACCTTAGGAGCCCCACTGCTTGATCATTTTTAGCGGCCGAGTTGTATCTAGAAAAATGTTTTGAGTCATTTAGGAATTATATATCGGAGAGTTAGGAATTCTTTTTACTCCCCAGTCTCTTCATCGCTCTGGTAAGGCATCCTGACGTAGAGTTTTGACTCTTCTCTTCTCAAATTTCACTAAAAAAAATTTAGGATCACGCGGGTATCTTGGAATCGTTCCGATGGTTTTATGATGAGAACATTGTCTTGGTGCCTCCTGTCAGGGGTTTAGTGGAAGTGTCCCGGGGAGTTGAGCTCTGAGGTGTTGTCGTCATAATTTTATCGTTGCAGTTCTGGAATACCTGAGTTTAGTACGCCGACATCGAAAATCTCTTTTATGCAGTTGTTGGTGAGATAACCCCGATAACCCAGTACTTAGGTGAGTACGGGAGTATTGCCATGACTTGTATAACGGATGCTTTTCGAAGGTTGAGGTAGACGATTTCCGAAGGTTTCTTGGTTATGTGTTGAAGGATGGATACAGCTGGATGTAGGATTTGTTAGTTTTGGGTGAGATATTATGCTTCCCCTGTATCCCCAACACCTGATTGCATAACCTGAAAATTTCGGGAGTTTCATAGGTGGGAATTCAAGTAGCTCTTAGGATATCTTTCCGACGGATGTATGATATGAAATTAGGGTTCGACGTCTAGTGGTCCGCCTATTCACGGTCGTTTTTACAGTGGTCTCGTTGTGTCTTAAAGAGTCCTTGGCTATGCCGACTCGGGGACGCTTCGTATGTCATGTACACTGCCTTGTACATGATGGTGCTGTACGATCGAGCCCGTGTAGGCCCCACCACGAAAACTTCGGACGAAATCTCTATCATATGTTTGTTCTGGCTTATTTTGCAAGCCAATCCTTTGTTTTGTTTTGAGTTGTGGTATTCGAGTTGCTTCAAAGTCAAATGTTGATTCCATACCTTTTCCAAATGGTGTTCTCATATTCCTATGTGAATACTAATCCTTCTTGATCATCGAGTCTGTCTTGTCAATCCTTTTTTTAACCGGTGTGTCTCTCCTCAAGTGGATCCGTTCACGTCAACATTTGCAAGATCATTTATCACTTCTTCTTAACGGTGTTTGTTTCATCCGTCTCCAAGTTGCCTTTGTTTTTCCCACCCTCCCTCCCTTTTGTTTTTCTTCAAGGACTAAGATTTCTTATTCAAGTATCCATTTTATTGGTGGAAATCTCTCCATTCTTTTCCCGTCAATATTCTTATCCGGTGATTCTCACGTATATTCTAACGGAGCTTCAAGTTCGTCACTCTTCACTCGTTTTCTTCTCCAGTGGTTTAAATTCAAGCGTTATTGATCATATCTTTCTCCTCGTTTTAAATATATTCTCATACCGGTGCACCTCATAATAATTCACTTCTCGCTATTAAATTGTTCCGGAGTGCTCAAGATATCTCGAAGATTCGTGTTTCCACTCTGCATTCGTTCAAGCTCTTTCGAGATTGGTATCTCATTCAAGTCATTTAATTCAACCGGTGCAACATCTCTTTAAATCTTTTCAACGGTGTTTTCTTTTGAGTGGGCCCTAACCCACAGGTCTTTTCCCAGGATCTCACCTGACTCTTCTATTTTCCCAGAGCTATCCTAAATTCTTCTCCAAGTTTGACGTAAGAATGAGTTATCATTAGTCAAATGCTTTTCTCTAAGATCTTTCAAATTCTTTTCATAGTTGGCTCAACCTCTTCGCTTTTGATTCTTTCGGTGTGCCTCAATAATTCTTGGTGGTGTTTCTCGTTGTCATTCTCATCATTTGAAGACCGAAGAAGAGTTTCTCTTTAATCTTGCTCTATTCTCTTCAAGATTCATGGTGCTAGCTTGTTGCCATCCTCTCATAATTGTTTTCGATTGTGAGAATCTTTTTCACCCATCAGGAGATATTCAAGAGTCTTCTCAGTTTGTCATCCGGAGTCCATCAATTCAGGTTTATTCATTCTCAGCCGTCAGTTATCATTCTCCTATCTTGCCGGTGCATCTATCGAATATGCTCTAATCAGTTCTTGATCTCTTTGTTCTCATGTATCTAGTTTGTCTCAAGCACCTTCGTTCATTTGCTAATTCTTACCGGTGATGCACCACTACTTCGATCATTTTCAATTCTTACGGTGGTTCTTTCAAGATCTCTCTTCCTTGTTCATCATATCAATTCATTTGTTGTTCCAATCCTACCGGTGGTTCGTTGAAGACCTTCTCAAGTTTACGCTATATCTCTTTTAATCCTTTCTACGAGAATAAGTAGTATGCCAAATCCGTTGATTGTCATCAATTTAATTGGTGAAGGATAAGCATAACATAATTCTTATTCTTGTTCATCCAAGTGATTAATTCTTTATTCCGGAGGCCCTTAAAATTCTCGGTTTCATTTGTTTCATCTTCTCTTTTTCCCGGAGTTCCAAGCGCTAATTATCACGGAGATCCATCTAAATCATTGCAAGGATTCACCTTGTGTTTTCAATTTCTCTTTCTTTTTATTCCTTTTGTTTACCGGAGTTCTTCATGGAGGTTCTACATGACGATTCATCAAGGTTTTAATTCCTTCTCAAAGTTTTCATCAAGATTCATTTCTAGGGAGCTCAAGCTTTCTTCATATTGTAATCCGGAGTGCAATTTCTTTCTACCATATTTTGGAGGTGGTATTATGTCATTCTTGATAATTTGAGTTCATGTTCCATGATTCACATGTTGTTAAGAATGAGATATTTTAAATCCATCAACCTCGTTGTTGGAGTTATCTTGTGTCATATTTCACCTAAAAGCCTTCCATTGGAATGTTGCTATTTGTGGTGCTTGCCAATGATCCAAGTTATCTCTTTATCATCTTGGTGGAAGAAGTGTTCATCTCTTCGTCGATCTAAAGCTAGCAATCGTTTCCGTTAGTGGCCGGTTGTCACCTCATAATTTTGAGATGTTTTCCATAAGCCCACTACAAGCTTATTCGTTTCGTTGTTAGTTTTTTCCAACAACTCCGTTCAATTCTTCTTTGCAAGGATGCTTTCCAAACTCATTTGTGGCAGAAGTTGGCATTTTCTTCTCCATTCTGTTATTCCAGTGATATATCTTCTATTATTTCTTTCGGAGGCATTGTGACGTTGCTCTTTTCACTCACCATCTCGATTCGTGAGGATCGTGTTCTTTTCTTGCTTATCCATTTAACCGGAGTGTCGTGTTTTCATTCGAGTTCTCTAATCTTATCAAGTTTTCCCTCCTTCCTCAACTGGAGAGCTGTCTGAAATCCTTCTTACCCATTGTGCCATTCTTTCAATAGTTCCGGAGGCAGTGTGTTGTTGATTTCATCAAGTAACATCCCATCTTCTCAAGTTCATGTTCTATTCCTTCCATGTTCAACCGGAGTACTGCCCGAATTCTTCCCCTCTCATCTTGTTTTAACCGGAGTGGTTTCGAATTCTATCTTGTCCATTAAACTCTTGATTCATGTCTTTGCAACCTTCAAGTTCTCCTAATGTTCCTTGTTCCTCTTTCTAACGGATTGTTTGCAATCTCGTTCATCTCCTTTGTATTCTTTCTTTCAATCTGTTCAACCTCTCAAGGTTCTTTGGTTTCACTCATTGGTCAAAGAAGCAACTTAGTTTCACCTCTTCTCTTCCTCTTCCATTTCTCTCCGGTGCCATCCTAGATCTCGGGACGAGATCCTCTTGTAGTGGTGGAGTGTTGTAATGCCCCGAGACCGACGCTCCAGAAGACTTCCAGCTATTCCGAGTTTCGTCGTGTGATTTGTTTTATTTGTTGCATTCATCCTTGCATCATGTGCATTGCATCATGTCATCATGCCATCATATCATTAATTTTTTAAAACCTCAACTAAATAAATTGTATGGATTTTTCGATCCATTTAAATCGAGGGAACTCACATGGTGACTTCTCTTTATAACATATCCTCCAATATTAGGAAGCTATATTAAATATTTCTTTATTTCGGAAATCACCAAAACACACTTGCAAAATAATTTCGTTCCTTTTCTGCTTCAAGTTTGGTCTCCAACTTTGCCATTTATTCTTTCATCATTTTCCGGAGCTCCGCCAAAAATCCGAACATTTTTGGACCTTCCCAAACCTCGCTTCCTATTCAAATCATTTGAATTTAAATCAAATGAGTTTGAATTTAATCTTTCAATCTTGGCCTTTCTATTTTTCTCGGAACAAACTCATTTTTGCGAGTCCGGGAAAAATATCCCCTTGCGCTTTTTCTTCCCCTAACCTCTCTTTCTTTCTTTCTTTTCTCTGTTCTGTTTTTTATTTTTCATTAGAGTGAGGGAGAGACCCAGCTAGGCCTCTGCCAGCCCAGCCGACCTCTTGGGCCTGTCTAACCAGGCCGGCCCATTTGCCTGGAGGTCCAGCCCACCTAACCCCTTCCTAACCCTAGCCTCAAAGGCCAGCCCAGCCTCTCTCCCTCGACTCCCTCCAGCGCTGCCGCAATGCTCGATCCCATCTCCTTCCTCTCGCTCGAAGCCCCTCCTCTCGATCCCTTTTCCCCTTCGTTCTCCTCCTGGCGCCGCCACTCACAGGGAGAGAGAGGAGCAGAGCCCTCGCGCCGCCCCTCCCCTATGCTTCTCCCGCATCGAGCGCGCGTCCCCGCCGGCTCCCGTCGCCCCTGCCTCGACGCCTGCTTCGCCTCCTTTGCCCCGTCGCGTCGTTCCTCAAGCTCCCGCGCCCTGTTTCTCCTCCCGCGCCGACGCCCTCCTTCGGCTGCTCGCGCCTGCAGCTCCGTCCGCGAGCTCGTGCAGCCATGGCCGCCACAGGAGCCTCGCGCCCGACCCCCTCGCTGAGGCCATGGATGTCCGCGGCCCCGCCTTCCTGCGGCCTCCTCCTCACCGCATCCTGCCGTTCTCCATCATCGCCGGACCCGCGCCTTCCTCTGCTTCCTCTACGGCGACCAGGGGCCCCATCGTCGTCGCGCCCTTTCGCCACCACTAGAGCCTGCTGCCGCCACCACCGGACCTGGCTGTGCCTTGCCAGGGTCCTCCCCTGCCGCGCCTCGGTCCCTGCTGGAGCTCCCCTGCTCCTGCCGTTCCTCTGCTACAAGCCGACCTCCACCTTCCGTTTCGGCCAATGCAGTTCGCCCAAGTTCCTGCTCAGCATCGTCATCGCCCACGAGGCCCCTTGTGATGTTTTGTGTTGGACCGTCAAGATCTGCAAGATCGACTACATGGGCGCCAAGACCATCCCAGGACCGCCAAGCATCGTCTCTATGATTTTTGCCAAGTACCACAACGACGCGTCAAGTACCTCTACCGTCGTCTCCGGAAACGCCAAGTACCCCTACGCACGAAGACGCCAAGTTCGTTTTGGGATTCATCAAGTACCGCTACTGATGGCTCGAACGACTACGAAACGTGAACCTCTACCGTCGCGAGAACGACTACTTCCCCTCCGAACCGATTCGCTTCGAAAATGCACGCTTCAAAGGTATAACCCCGAGACGCCGTCCGTGGACCGAATGCATGTGTTGTATGAGATGCACCCTATGTTTGCACCGTGCCCGTTTGCTTCATGCACGTTCCTCCTTGTTCGCCATGCCGATGAACCGTGGGAACCCGATAACCGGGATCACCCCACCATCTCTAGCATGTTCCGCACATCCGCACGCCTCCTTTTGCACCGGTATCTCCATGAGTTACCGGGACCGGAATGTTGCCGTGGCACCATTTTTGTTTCGCCGCCGTGGCACCCTTTTTGTTCCGCCATGGTGACCAAATGCTTCATAACATGCTCATGTCAACATTTTCATAAAATTGCATAAAACTTGTATATGTCATCCGCATCATGATAACAACATTTAAAATGTTTAAACTTGTTGTTGCATTAAATTGCTAAATGCATATGGGGATTTACCGGATTTGTTGTTTTTATATCCGGCCCCATTTAAATTGTTTAGATGGTATAGTTTATATTATGCTTCCCCTCTTGCCATGCTTAACAACATTTAATATTGTTGGGTACATAAACGGGATCAAACTAAATAACTTATCGTGGTGTTTCGTCAATATGCAGTTGCATATTGAGCTCCATTTAATTTGTAGGATTGTTTGTTGCACTTTGCCATGCCATGCCTCATTAAACCGGACATGCATCATCCTTGATTGTGCATCATGCCATGTTTATGTGATGTTTGTTTACTATGTTGTTTGTTTCTTTCCGGGTTGCTTCTCTCGTTAGCTTCGGTTTTGTTCCGGAGTTGTGAGGATTCGTTCGTCTACGTCCGTTTGTCTTCTTCATGGACTCGTTCTTCTTCCTTGCGGGATTTCAGGCAAGATGATCATACCCTCGAAATCACCACTATCTTTGCTATGCTAGTTTGCTCGCTCTTTTGCTATGCCAATGCTATGATGCCTACCATTTGCTTGTCAGCCTCCCAAATTGCCATGTCAAACCTCTAACCCACCATGTCCTAGCAAACCGTTGATTGGCTATGTTAGCGCTTTGCTCAGCCCCTCTTATAGCATTGTTAGTTGCAGGTGAAGATTGAAGTTTGTTCCTTGTTGGAACATGGATATGTTGTTCCTTGTTGGAACATGTTTACTTGTTGGGATATCACAATATATCTTACTTAATTAATGCATCTATATACTTGGTAAAGGGTGGAAGGCTCGGCCTTATGCCTGGTGTTTTGTTCCACTCTTGCCGCCCTAGTTTCCGTCATATCGGTGTTATGTTCCTGGATTTTGCGTTCCTTACACGGTTGGGCTATAATGGGAACCCCTTGACAGTTCGCCTTAAGTAAAGCTTCTCCAGCAATGCCCAACATTGGTTTTACCATTTGCCACCTAGCCTTTTCTTTCCCTTGGGTTCTGCAGACTCAAGGGTCATCTTTATTCTAACCCCCCCCGGGCCAGTGCTCCTCTGAGTGTTGGTCCGAACTAGAGCCCTGTGCAGCGCCCCCTCGGGGAAACTCGAGGTTTGGTTTTAGTTGTACGGATTGCTCATCTGAGTGTGCCCTGAGAAAGAGATATGTGCAGCTCCTATCGGGATTTGTCGGCACATTCGGGCGGTGTTGCTGGTTTAGTTTTACCCTGTCGAAATGTCTTGTTGTACCGGGATACCGAGTCTGATCGGAACGTCTCGGGTGGAGGTCTATTCCTTCGTTGACCGTGAGAGCTTGTGATGGGCTAAGTTGGGAAACCCCTGCAGGGTATTATCTTTCGAAAGCCGTGCCTGCGGTTATGGGCAGATGGGAATTTGTTAACGTCCGGTTGTAGAAAACCCGAAGTTGACCTTAATTAAAATACATCAACCGCGTGTGTAACCGTGATGGTCTCTTCTCGGCGGAGTCCGGGAAGTGAACACGGTGTTGGAGTTATGCTTGACGTAGGTTGCTATAGGATCACTTCTTGATCATACTTTTATCGACCGTGCTTTGCCCTCTCTTCTCGCTCTGTTTTGCGATTGTAGCCACCATATATGCTAGTCGCTTGCTGTAGCTCCACCTCATTACTCCATCCTTCCTATAAGCTTAAATAGTCTTGATCTTGCGGGTGCGAGATTGCTGAGTCCCCGTGGCTCACAGATACTTCCAAAACCAGTTTGCAGGTGCCTATGTTACCGAGCAGGTGACGCAACCAAGCTCAAGGAGGAGCTCGATGAAGATCTTGCCCTTTGTGTTGTTTCGTTCTAGTTGATCAGTAGTGGAGCCCAGTTGGGGTCGATCGAGGACCTTTGTCGCATTTGGGGTTCTTCTTTTATTTTGGTTCCGTAGTCGGACCTTGATTGTATCTGGATGATGTAATGCTTTATTCATGTAATTGTGTGAAGTGGCGATTGTAAGCCAACTATGTATCTCTTCCCCTTATGTATTACATGGGTTGTGTGAAGATTACCTCACTTGCGACATTGCTTTCAATGCGGTTATGCCTCTAAGTCGTGCTTCGACACGTGGGAGATATAGCCGCATCGAGGGCGTTACACGGCGGTAGTGGTCTAAATCTGATATATCAGGACACAGTCCGCAAAATGGGGATAGACCCGACAAAAATAAGCCACAGTACTACTACCTTCAAGGGAGTAATACTAGGCCTAGAGGCCCGCTGCACGGGCTCTCTACTACTAGAGGTTGTATTCGATTCTTCCGACAACTTCCGAAGCGAAAGGTTAACTTTCTACATCGCTCCATTCCGAAGTGGCTATTAGGCACTACTCGGAAGAGCGGCTTTCGCTCGTTTTAATGCAATACCACATTACGCTTCTCTCAAGCTTAAGATGCCTGGTCCACGTGGCACCATCACAGTTAGCGGAAACACTGAGCGTTCTCTACGCGCGGAAGAATGTGCGGCGGCTTTAGCCGCCGAGCACTAGATGGCCTCACCAACTAGAAAAAATGACAGGTCGTCAAGACCACGGACACGGTTAGACGAGTCTGGTGCACCACTACATGTACATGAGATTGGTTTGATGATCAAACCCTCCTAGACGGTACCAGGGGCTTCCTGCGTGTAATTAGGGCCAGTTCGGATCAACTTGACTTATCTTGAATTTTAATGGTTTATTGATAATAACCAATTTTCTAGCACGACAACTTTCACCTAGGTTCTTCTCTTTTACAGATGAAAGTCGTGCTACACCCGTCCAGGACACGGCACAACGGAGACACAGGCACAGACGTGCAGCAGGGACCCGCTCAAAGGTTTCGTTTTAGATTAATTCCCTGCGTAAACCTTTTTTACTGTCTCTTGTTGTTCACATCCTCTGGATACTCAATACAACCGAGAAGGATGTCGACGTATTGGCATGTGGCCACATCAGGATATTGCACGTACCTAGACACCCGGGGTTTATTATTAAGGGCATTGTTCAGCCCGGCATATGTTATAAAGACCGAATACCTTAGAGAGTGTTCGGCGTCGTGAGTTTGGCCTTATATGCATCAGCTCCGAATCATGTCTTTGGTCAAATGTTGGGTTTGCCCGGCTCCCATGTTTTGGTACCTTTTTACGTTCTGCTATATCGGCTAAGGTAGCACTGGGAGAACTACTGCGATTGTGCCCTGGTTCATCTGGATGAGCACCTCAGTAGAGAAAGCCGAAAACTGACTGTCATGATATAGCGTGAGACTGGTCAACCACTCGATGACTCAGCGGAATCTTCGGGATTCCTCCGCATTAACGAAGGGCTGTTTCCCGGTTATGTACGTACGTGCCCCGTATTCGGACGAGCGCAGAAGTACCAGGGGCTATATAGTAGCCCCACCGTCAAACTCCTATGGCTAAGTGAAAGTGTTAAAGCAATATAGTCTGATTGCCTCGTTCGCTGCGCTACCACCTCCTTAATGGACCAAGACGTTGGATCAAGTGTGAATACGCATTTTTTGTGAACACCTCCGCATTATATGCGTGGGGGCGGAAGCCGACGACTACAAACTTTCAGGTATATACATATATACATAAATGGCCGCATAGGAGGCATCATAATACTTTCAGGCAAAAGTATAAACACAGCCTTGATAACTCAATAAAACATTGTTCTTACAATGGGAGTACATGTCACTAGAACATGATATTCTTCGAGCATCGAGCCTCTATCGAACGAGCGCCTTCAAGGACTTCTTCAAAGTAGTGCTCGGCAGCCACTCGGCCCACGGACGAACCCTGTGTTGCAACAGTGGTGGCCTCCATCTCTGCCTAGTATGTCTTGACACGGGCAAAGGCCATCCGCGCATCCTCTATGCACGCCGACCTCTTCATAGCATCGATGTGCGGCTCAGCACCAAGGAATTGTTGCACTAAACTAAAGTAACTATTCGGCCTTGGCCCTCCCGGCCACAGATGATCCACAACGGACCTCATGGCGAGTCCGGACAACCTATGGAGCTCGGCCCCCACGGCCATTTGCTCATTCAATAGCAGCGGACGCACCGGAGCATGGAACTGTGACCAGAACAACTTTTCCACTTCGCGATCTCTTTGATCCTTGAAGTACTCAGCCGCGTCAGCAGCACTTGCTGCCAAATCCACGTAGGCGTCCGTAGAACTCCATAGTTGATCAAGAGGAGCATACTTCGGATCTCCGAACTTAGTCCGCAACAAGAAGGGCTTCCCAGCCACGATATCCGCAGCTTGATGCAGCTCCTCCTTCGTCACTCTGATTTTAGAACGGGCTTCCTTGGCTGCTACCATGGCCTTCTCCAGGTCCGTCGCCCTCGCTCGGCTTTCCTTCTCAAGAAATTGGTAATGGTCAGCGGCATCTTTCAACTCAATGGCCATCTTGGCTATCCTTTCCTTGCTCTGGCGATGCGCGAACTGTTCGGCCCGCAGCTCTTCGACCGCCTTTAGAGCGGCCGCATCGCTATTCCTTGCTTGTTCCTGGCTCGGGCAAGCTCTGCCCGAAGGGTCTCCACGGTGGCAACTCCATCTGCAGTCACACCATATTAAAGATACTGGCATCATGCTCCTCTTACTATGCGTTGATCACTGTAGAAATCACTTACCCTGTGCCTTGTCAAGATGCTTGTTGACAAGCACGATGTCGGCATCCGCCGCATCAAGTTGCCGCTTTAACTCGGCAAACCCATCAGTCCGGCTAGCCACCGGAACTTCAGCCACCTGCACATAAAGGCAGTCTGGTTATTACCTGGGACTATGATCCTCTATTTGCCGCTGTTTTTGACGACAACCAGAGTCTCAGGGGCTACTATCTGCATAGGGCACACCTAACGTGTGCGGTACCGTAAAAAACATACACTATTTCACGTACCTCAAAGCCTTTCAGCAGACTCATAAAAGCTTCATGCAATCCGCTTTCAGCGGATGAAATCCTTTCAACTACCGTACTCATTAGTGTACGATGCGCTTCTGAGATGGCCGCTTGCTCCAGAAGATCCTTCAGTGCGTTCGACCGCACACTGTATGGTTCCGGTCTCTTTCTGTTGCTCTCTTTAGGAGCCGAATACTAAGGACTCCGGGTGGCCAAGGGATTCCCCCTGGCCTTGGCGGATTAGGAGAAACCCTCCGCGATGACACTTCAGGGTCGCCCGCCTCATGAGGCAGGGTGGCAGGGGGAGGTGTTTCGCTCTCCATCATCTCCGGAAGAAGATCCCCCGAAGACGAACTCTGTCGAGAAGGGCTATGATCCGAACTACAAGATATAAGTTTCGGTTATTATCTTCAGAAGTAAGGTAGGATATTTTCACTACTAAGTACTTTTCGATTACTTACAGCTCGGTAGAGGGCTGATTCCCTTGCGGACACTGTGCGGCAAGGGTACCCCCCGAAGCAGGACCCTCTGGGAAAGATTTCTTCCCTTGTTTGGAAACCTCTATTTCCGGATCTTCAGAGGTGGTCCCCTTCCTTCCTCGGGGAGAGGGAATGTCAGATTCTTCTCCCTGGTTATCCTCCTTCGCGGAGGCGCTCATTCCCCCGGTTGGGATGAGTAGTGAGTGAGGCTCGCTTTCGGCCTCTTTATTCCCCCCTTTATCTTCCTTCAAGGGCACCTAATAAGGCGCCTGCTCCAGCATTCTGTCTAGTACTGGATTGGCCAAGCCCTCGGGAAGGGGGGCCGGACACCTGATCATCTTCGCCTTTGTTATCCAGTCCTGGTCAAAGAGCGACTTTTTAGAATGATGTTATGATAAATAAGATAAATAGTGTGTTCGGCCACGGGATTACTTACTTGGGTATCTGGGCGATTACAGCTTAGACCCGCATCCTCAGTGGTGTCTGGACACTTTATTTGTGGTCCGAAGAACAACTTGTACATCTCCTCGAGCGTCATGCCGAGGAAGTGCTGAATGATTCGCAGTCCCTCCGGGTTGAACTCCCACAAACGAAGAGGTCTACGTTTGCAAGGCGGGACCTAGCGAACTAGCATGACCTGCATCACTGTGACCAGGTTGACGTCTCTCTCAATGAGATCTCGGATGCGACTCTGCAATATCGGCACATCCTTTACTGGACCCCAGTTTAGCCCCTTGCTGATCCATGACGTCAGTTATGGTGGGGGGCCCGAGCGAAAGGCAGGGGCGGCTACCCACTTGGCACTCCGGGGAGCTGTGATATAAAACCACTCCCGCTGCCACAAACTGGACACCTCTGGGAAGGAACCCTCTGGCCATGGAGCATCAGCTCTTTTTCTTATTACGACACCTCCTCACTCTGCGTGCCGCCCCTCGATCATCTTTGGCTTCACATTGAAGATCTTGAGTCACAGGCCGAAGTGAGGGGTAATGCGAAGGAAGGCCTCACATACGACGATAAACGATGAGATGTGAGAACATGAGCCCCCTAACAAAGGGATCCAGAGCGAGGCCTAGTCCTCAGAGGAAGTGAGAGATGAACACAACACTCTTGTTGGGTTCGGGAGTGGGGATGACCTGCCCTCGGACGGGCAGCCTGTGCGAGATTTCGACGGTTTGATATCTGGCCTCTCTCAGCTTTTTGATGTCCTCCTCTATGACAGAGGAAGGCATCCACCAACCTAGGAGGTTGGATCCGGACATGGTTGAAGGTCCGAAGCGCCTGACCTGAGCCTGGGGTGTTGGAACTCGAGGTGGGGGAAGGATTTGATTGAGCATGAGAGGAAAAAGGGACAGGTCTTGGCCTCTTTATAAAGAGGGTGAATGTCAAGCGTCCTCCTCACGGCCGTTTTGGACTCGCCTAAAATCGAGGAGTCATACCAACGGGCACGAGTGGGTTACCCACGTCCGTATTGATGAGAATCCCGTAATAAGGGGGACACGATCTCTGCTTCGACAAGACGTGTCAAGAAAACTGCCTCGCGATATGTGCGGTGCTGGTTGAGAAAAACGGTTCGAATAATGACCGGGCCATGACGTAACGTCGTGCTGTCAAAACGCGTCAGCAGATTAGATTTGCGGAAATATTATTCTCTCTACGGTTGTATGTGGAAATTATTTTGCAGGGCCAGACACTACCCTTGGGTCCAAAATCTTCTATGGAGTATTCGGAGGAGGAACCCGCCTTGCAATGCCGAAGACAAAACTGCACGCCGGACTCATTGTCATTGAAGCCTGGTTCGGGGGCTACTGAGGGAGTCCTGGATTAGGGGGTCTCCGGACAGCCGGACTATATCCTTTGGCCGGACTGTTGGACTATGAAGGTCCAAGATCGAAGACTTCGTCCCGTGTCTGGATGGGACTCTCCTTGGCGTGGAAGGCAAGCTAGGCAATACAGATATGTAGATCTCCTCCCTTGTAACTGATTCTGGGTGACCCTAGCCCCCTCCGTGTCTATATAAACTGGAGGGTTTAGTCCGTAGGACAACATACAATCATACCATAGGCTAGCTTCTAGGGTTTAGCCTCTACGATCTCGTGGTAGATCAAATCTTGTAATACTCATATCATCAAGAACAATCAAGCAGGACGTAGGGTATTACCTCCATCAAGAGGGCCCGAACCTGGGTAAACATCGTGTCCCCTGCCTCCTGTTACCATCCGCCTTAGACGCACAGTTCGGGACCCCCTACCCGAGATCCGCCGGTTTTGACACCGATAGGGGGGTAGGCGCGTCCCTACCTCGTGGCCTCCTCCTTTGTTTCTTGACGTAGGGTCAAAGTCTCTTGGATCATGTTAAGTGAGAAAATCACATTCCTGAAGGTTTCATTCCGTTTGGACTCCGTTTGATATTCCTGTTCTTTGAAACCCTAAAATAGGCAAAAAAGCAATTCTGGGCTGGGCCTCCGGTTAATAGGTTAGTCCCAAATATAATATAAAAGTGGCTAATGAAGCCCAATAATTTCCAAAACACTAGATAATATAGCATGGAGCAATCAAAAATTATAGATACGTTGGAGACGTATCACTCCATTATATCGATGAACTGGAGCTAGTGCCGTATCGCCCTAGGTTATAACTGTCTCATGATGAATATCGTCCAACAAGTCACCGATCCAATGCCTACGAACTTTTCCATATTGCTTTTGCTAAGTTACTATTGTTATCATCACTGTTACACTTGCTACAAATTACTGCTATCACTTTACTGTTACCGTTGCTGCTGTCACTACTATCAAAACTATCAAACTACTTTGCTACTGATCACTTTGCTGTAGATAATTAATCTCCAGGTGTGGTTGAATTGACAACTCAGCTGCTAATACCTTAAAATATTCTTTGGCTCCTCTTGTGTCGAATCTATAAATTTGGGTTGAATACTCTACCCTTGAAAACTATTGCGATCCCCTATACTTGTGGGTTATCAAGACCTTTTTCTGGCGCCGTTGCCAGGGAGCATAGTTATATTTGTTGAGTCACTTGGGATTATTATCATATTATCACTATGAAGAATCTGAAGGATTCTAAGACTAAGATATTTCCCTCAAAGACGAGGGGAGGTAAGGAACTGCCATCCAGTTCTGCTTTAGATTCACCTTCTGTTATAAGTAAACTTGCAACACCACCACATGCTATTAATTCTGATATGTCGCAAGTTATTGATGATGCTACTTCTACTATGAATGATTGCTACCTCTTGAGCACTGCGTTGGATTTCCCCGAAGAGGAAGGGATGATGCAGCAAAGTAGCGTAAGTATTTTCCTCAGTTTTTGAGAACCAAGGTATTAATCCAGTAGGAGGCTACGCTCGAGTCCCTCGTACCTACACAAAAACAATAGCTCAACGCAACCAACGCGCTTAGGGGTTGTCAATCCCTTCACGGTCACTTACGAAAGTGAGATCTGATAGAGATGATAAATAATATTTTTGGTATTTTTGGTATAGAGATGCAAAGTAAATAAAGTAAAAGCAAAGCAATAATAAAGTTATGGAGATTGATATGATGAGAAAAAGACCCGGGGGCCATAGGTTTCTCTAGTGGCTTCTCTCAAGAGCATAAGTATTCTACGATGGGTGAACAAATTACTGTTGAGCAATTTACAGAATTGAGCATATTTATGAGAATATCTAGGTATGATCATGTATATAGGCATCACGTCTGAGACAAGTAGACCGAAACGATTCTGCATCTCCTACTATTACTCCACTCATCGACCGCTATCCAGCATGCATCTAGAGTATTAAGTTAAAAACAGAGTAATGCCTTAAGCAAGATGACATGATGTGGAGGGATAGTTTCATGCAATATGATAAAAAACCCATCTTGTTATCCTCGATGGCAACGATACAATACGTGCCTTGCTGCCCCTTCTGTCACTGGGAAAGGACACCGCAAGATCGAACCCAAAGCTAAGCACTTCTCCCATGGCAAGAACAACTAATCTAGTAGGCCAAACCAAACTGATAATTCGAAGAGACTTGCAAAGATAACCAATCATACATAAAAGAATTCAGAGAAGATTCAAATATTATTCATAAATAGACTTGATCATAAACCCACAATTCATCGGTCTCAACAAATACATCGCAAAAAGAAGATTACATCGAATAGATCTCCACGAGAGAGGGGGAGAACATTGTATTGAGATCCAAAAAGAGAGAAGAAGCCATCTAGCTACTAGCTATGGACCCGTAGGTCTGAAGTAAACTACTCACACTTCATCGGAGGGGCTTGGATGATGATGTAGAAGCCCTCCGTGATCGATGCCCCTTCCGGCGGAGCTCCGGAACAGGCCCCAAGATGGGATATCATGGATACAGAAAGTTGCGGCGGCGGAATTAGGTTTTTGGCTCCGTCCCCGATCGTTTGGGGTTACGTGGATATATATAGGAGGAAGAAGTACGTCGGTGGAGCTTCAAGGGGCCCACGAGGCAGGGGCGCGCCCTAGGGGGGCGCCCCTACCCTCGTGACCACCTCGTGGCTTTCTTGACGGAGGGTCCAAGTCTCCTGGATCTTATCTGATGAGAAAATCACGTTTCCGAAGGTTTCATTCCGTTTGGACTCCGTTTGATATTCCTTTTCTTCGAAACCCTAAAACAGGCAAAAAACAACAATTCTGGGCTGGGCCTCTGGTTAATAGGTTAGTCCCAAAAATAATATAAAAGTGGATAATAAAGCCCAATAATGTCTAAAACAGTAGATAATATAGCATGGAGCAATCAAAAATTATAGATATGTTGGAGACGTATCAAGCATCCCCAAGCTTAATTCCTGCTCGTCCCCGAGTAGGTAAATGATGAAAATAGAATTTTTGATGCGGAGTGCTACTTGGCATAATTTCAATGTAAATCTTCTTAATTGTGGTATGAATATTCAGATTCGAAAGGTTCAAGACAAAAGTTCATATTGATATAAAAACAATAATACTTCAAGCATACTAACAAAGCAATTATGTCTTCTCAAAATATCATGGCCAAAGAAAGCTATCCCTACAAAATCATATAGTCTGGCTATGCTCTATCTTCACCACACGAAGTATTTAAATCATGCACAACCCTGATGACAAGCCAAGCAATTGTTTCATACTTTTGACATTTTCAAAACTTTTTCGATCTTCACGCAGTACATGAGCGTGAGCCATGGATATAGCACTATAGGTGGAATAGAATGGTGGTTGTGGAGAAGACAAAAAGGGAGAAGATAGTCTCACATCAACTAGGCATATCAACGGGCTATGGAGATGCCCATCAATAGGTATCAATGTGAGTGAGTAGGGATTGCCATGCAACGGATGCACTAGAGCTATAAGTATATGAAAGCTCAAAAGAAACTAAGTGGGTGTGCATCCAACTCGCTTGCTCACGAAGACCTAGGGCATTTTGAGCAAGCCCATCATTGGAATATACAAGCCAAGTTCTATAATGAAAAATTCCCACTAGTATATGAAAGTGACATAATGAGAGACTCTCTATCATGAAGATCATGGTGCTACTTTGAAGCACAATTGTGGTAAAAGGATAGTAACATTGTCCCTTCTCTCTTTTTCTCTCATATTTTTTTATTTGGGCCTTCTCTTTTTTATGGCCTCTTTTTTTATATTTTTTTTGTCCGGAGTCTCATCCCGACTTGTGGGGAACCATAGTCTCCATCATCCTTTCCTCACTGGGACAATGCTCTAATAATGATGATCATCACACTTTTATTTACTTACAACTCATGAATTACAACTCGATTCTTAGAACAAAATATGACTCTATATGAATGCCTCCGGCGGTGTACCGGGATGTGCAATGAATCAAGAGTGACATGTATGAAAGAATTATGAACGGTGGCTTTGCCACAAATACGATGTCAACTACATGATCATGCTAGCAATATGACAATGATGGATCCTGTCATAATGAACGAAACGGTGGAAAGTTGCATGGCAATATATCTCGGAATGGCTATGGAAATGCCATGATAGGTAGGTATGGTGGCTGTTTTGAGGAAGGTATTTGGTGGGTGTATGATACCGGCGAGAAGTGCGCGATATTAGAGAGGCTAGCAATGGTGGAAGGAAGGAAAGTGCGTATAATCCATGGACTCAACATTAGTCGTAAAGAACTCATATACTTATTGAAAAAATCTAGAAGTTATCAAAGCAAAGTATTACGCGCATGCTCCTAGGGGGATAGATTGGTAGGAAAAGACCATTGCTCGTCCCCGACCGCCACTCATGAGGAAGACAATCAATAAATAAATCATGCTCCGACTTCATCACATAACGGTTCACCATACGTGCATGCTACGGGAATCACAAACTTTAACACAAGCATTTCTCAAATTCACAACTACTCAACTAGCATGACTCTAATATCACCATCCTCATATCTCAAAACAATTATCAAGCATCAATTTCTTCTTAGTATTCAACACACTCATACGAAAGTTTTATTATTAATCTTGCATACCAAGCATATTAGGATTTTAAGCAAATTGCCATGCTATTAAGAATCTCAAAATAATCTAAGTGAAGCATGAGAGATCAATATTTTCTATAAAACAAATCCACCACCATGCTCTAAAAGATATAAGTGAAGCACTAGAGCAAAACTATAAATCTCAAAAGATATAAGTGAAGTACATAGAGTATTCTATCAAATTCCATATCATGTATGGCTATCTCAAAAGATGTGTACATCAAGGATGATTGTGGTAAACTAATAAGCAAAGACTCAAATAATAAAAGACACTCCAAGCAAAACACATAGCATGTGGTGAATAAAAATATAGCTCCAAATAAAGTTACCGATAGACGTAGACGAAAGAGGGGATGCCTTCCGGGGCATACCCAAGCTTTGGCTTTTAGGTGTCCTTATATTATCTTGGGGGTGCTATGGTCATACCCAAGCTTAGGCTCTTGCCACTCCTTGTTCCATAATCCATCAAATCTTTACCCAAAACTTGAAAACTTCACAACACAAAACTTAAAGTAGAAAACTCGTGAGCTCCGTTAGCGAAATAAAACAAAAGACCACTTCAAGGTACTGTAATGAACTAATTCTTTATTTGTATAGGTGTTAAACCTACTGTATTCCAACTTCTCTATGGATTATAAACTATTTTACTAGCCATAGATTCATCAAAATAAGCAAACAACACACGAAAAACAGAATCTGTTAAAAACAGAACAGTCTGTAGTAATCTGTAGCTATCGCAAGATCTGGAACCCGAAAAATTCTAAAATAAAATTATGGACGTGAGGAATTTATCTATTAATCATCTGCAAAAATAATTAACTAAATATCACTTTACAATAAAAATGACAGCAGTTCTCGTGAGCGCTAAAGTTTCTGTTTTTTACAGCAAGTTCAACAAGACTTTCCCCAAGTCTTCCCAACGGTTCTACTTGGCACAAACACTAATTAAACACAAAAGACACAACCAAAACAGAGGCTACATAATTTATTTATTACTAAACAGGAGCACAAAGCAAGTAATGAAAATAAAATTGGGTTGCCTCCCAACAAGCGCTATCGTTTAACGCCCCTAGCTAGGCATAACAAGCAAGAATAGATCTAGGTATTGCCATCTTTGGTAGGCAATCCATAAGTGGCTCTCATGATAGATTCATATGGTAATTTTATTTTCTTTCTAGGGAAGTGTTACATTCCCTTTTTTAATGGAAATTGAAATCTAATATTCCCTTCCTTCATATCAATAATTGCACCAACCGTTCTAAGGAAAGGTCTACCGAGAATAATAGGGCAAGAAGGATTGCAATCTATATCAAGAACGATAAAATCTATAGGAACATAATTCCTATTAGCAACAATAAAAACATCATTAATTCTTCCCATAGGTTTCTTAATACTGGAATATGCAAGATGCAAGTTTAGAGAGCAATCATCAAAATCACGGAAATCTAGTAAATCACACAAAGTTTTGGGAATAGTAGAGACACTAGCACCCAAATCACACGAAGCATAAAACTCATAATTTTTAATTTTAATTTTAATAGTTGGTTCCCACTCATCATAAAGTTTTCTAGGGATAGAAACTTCCATTTCAAGTTTTTCTTCATAAGATTGCATCAAGGCATCAATGATATGTTTAGTAAACGCTTTATTTTGACTATAAGCGAGAGGAGATTTTAGCACGGATTGCAACAAGGAAATACAATCAATCAAAGAGCAATTCTCATAGTTAAATTCCTTGAAATCCATAATAGTGGGTTTAGCAACATCTAGGGTTTTAATTTCTTCAATCCCACTTTTATAAAATTTAGCATCAAGATCAACAAATTCCGAATTCTTAGAACGCCTTCTAGGAAAAGGTGGATCATATTCAGTCCCATAATTATCAAGATTCATATTGCAAAACAAAGATTTAATAGGGGACACATCAGTAACTTTTAGATCTTCATCATTATTTTCATAGGAACTAGAAGAACACGCTTTTATAAAGGCATCTTTCTTAGCACGCATCCTAGCGGTTCTTTCTTTGCACTCGTCAATGGAAATTCTCGTGGCTTTGAGAAACTCATTGATATCATGCTTAGGTGGAATAGATCTAAGTTTCAAAGAATCAACATCAAGAGCAATTCTATCAACGTTCCTAGCCAAATCATCAATCTTAAGCAATTTTTCTTCAATCATAGCATTAACATTCTTTTGCGAAGAAATAAATTCTTTAATATTAGATTCAAAATCAGAGGGCATCTTATTATAATTTCCATAAGAATTTTTGTAGGAATTACCATAATTATTAGAGGGATTACTAGGATAAGGCCTATGATTGAAATTTCCTCTATACGCGTTGTTACCAAAATTGTTCCTACCAACAAAATTCACATCCACATATTCATTATTATTCTCAATAAAAGTAGACAAGGGCACATCATTAGGATCAGAAGAAACACTCTTACTAGATGATGCCCCTCGCGTTGCTGCGGAATATGTAGAAGTTTTTTTAGGTGATTCAACTTGCGAACGTGTTGATTCATATTGATGGACTCCAGTTTAGAAAAAAGAGAGCAACAACAGCATCATAGTGCAATGGGAAATGGAATAAGATAATATACATGGCAGAGCAACCGCCTCGCACCACATTTAAATGTATACCTGCAAAATTTTGTTATCATATTTAGATATCTTGATTGTAAATCAGAATCGTTCCCTACCAGTTGTGTTCTATTTCCGTGTAACAAAGGAAATGGAGGCTAAGCAAATCTAATCAAACTTAGTTATAGCACCTGAAACATAGACCTTCAAATTATGCAAAAGAGATGATTCGACTCCGGAGCTAAGTTGGCAAAAACATAATAAGAGAGCTCAAAATTACTTCTCGAATGCACAGTATAAAGAGTTGGTTTCTTGGGGACATAATTTTATTTGATAGGAAATTGTTGATAAAATAAGACATGATATTATATTAATACTTTGTAAATTATATTAACTAAATCTGAAATGTAATGATGAATCGTACCTGAGTACTCCCTCCAAATATCTAGTGTTTCCAAGTGCTACAGACAACAACATGCATTTTTTGTAGCTGCAGTTGAGAGGCCCAACTTATATGCAGGAGGTTAGAATACTACCAATTGAAGATAAGATTTCTCATATGCATTCATATGCTCATAGGTAAACTCTGCAAAACTCGCCCAATTGAATCAGCAAACATGATTTGCTATATTCCAGAGGAAGAGTGAAATGATAACTTTTATCAGAGCATTGCATAACCTAACTGAGAATATACCTAAATTGTAGACATAAAACACAGCCAACAAAATCTGCGTGTAGTTTCTATATAAGTCTAAGGTCTGAAAGGAAGGAGGTTGCTGCTTGAACTGTTAACAGAGGACTATAAGTAGACATTCACGGACATGTGTACAGTTAGCAAATTGAAATATTGACTGTCGAATAACTCAAGAAGAAAGCAATGGTTGCCAATCCAAGCAGTCAACTGAACTTACACTACAGGAAATCAGACATTCGACGATGGTACTATACACTTGGCAATCAGACCTTCAGGGGCACATGTGTTCAGTTTAACTACACACCAAATTCTGCAAAAAATACAACAACAAATGGCTCAGTACGATGAGTAAGATGTACATGCATATGATCATGATTTATGAGAGAGAGAGAAACAGATAAAACTCTGTAAATACAAAACTAAATGTACAGGCTGTGATTTATGAGAGAAAAATCATAGATGAAGAAAAGGAGCAAATTTACCACACCTTCGTGGGTGGGGGGGGGGTTCAACCTCAACCCATGCACATAGATCCAAAAGAACACGGTAATACAATAACCAAACAACAGGAGTACATGGATCATGAGCATCACTTACCAGCATTGCCAAAAAATTAGGCCGGTACTGAATCCATCGATCTTACCAAATTCGTACAGATGATTCAACATAGTAAGAGCACCTTACTTGCCCTAGGTTTGGGGATTCAGATCAAACATGTAATCTGCGGAAAGTCTACCTACCTCACTTCATATCTGAGAGAACTTACGAATCTACAAAAGAAACAACTAATCAAATATAGTCGTGATGCTACAGGCCTGCATGCATAAGAGGTTCCTTACATGAAACTAAGATTTTCTAGAACTGGCTATGCATGGTGTAGATCTAACGACTTTGACAGGGATTTGTGTAAGTCTGTTCCTGCACTGCAATGGCAAACTCATAATTGTTCCTGAAAATCCCATGAGGAGAGGAGTAGATCGTCGTTTCTCTTGGTGCTATGGGCTACAATTGAAACTTAGCTTTGGCTAAGTACTGCATGGTGTTAAACATCATCCTAAAATAGGGATCGAGTGAGGCTGCCGAGGGTAGGAGATGAAGTTGGGACCTAGAAGATCGAAGCTAGACCCATTGCCCGACAGGGAGAGAAGATATTGTAGACTTTTGGACTTCTAGGCACATCTAGTGTGCTTCAATCAAAGACATGGCCGCAGACGGGCACCCGGCCGCTCAGTTGCCTGCAATCCCGCTTCAGGTAACAAAAGTCGGGCTGCCGGAGATGCCAGACCTAGGGGCAGATGTTGGGGTTGGGTCGTCGGACACCGGGTGGGGTAACATAGACTCGCAGCGGCGGCGCACCATTGGTGGCGGCGAGTTGACCTTGCAGCCTCAAACTCCCTCCAGTAAGATGGCATGGAGGAGTTGCGGTAGGGGATCTCGATCGGGACTGTAGAGAGTTTTTCCCCTGATGGGCTACTCCTCTTCTTGGCGGAAGCCTAGCGGCGCGAGATTTCCATGGAGAGAGATGGGAAGAGGCGTACTGGAGGGAGATGGGACTCCACTTTTTCCCATCTGCTGGGTCTTTATTGATGGATGATGATGGCTCTTCAACTATCTAGATGTTACAGGACAGAAGAGGAAGCGTGCAAAGGAGAAATTAAATCACAGGAAATAAAAATGGTATTTGGAATTGATGATGTGGCTAGACTACTGAGGTGGAGTGAGGTGGATGGTTGCATGTTGATTAGTGATGTGGATAGCCTGCATATTAAGAGAAATAGGTTAGTGGGGATGAACTATTTAGGTATTATAGATTAGCAAATAATTTCATAAGTTCATCCATCTTTCCACTCAAAACATTAATTTCTTCTATCACATGCACCTTTTTAGTAGATCTTTCAGTATGCCATTGAGAATAATTAACCATAATATTATCTAGGAGTTTAGTAGCTTCTCCTAAAGTGATTTCCATAAAAGTGCCTCCCGCGGCCGAATCTAAAAGATTTCTAGAAGCAAAATTCAATCCGGCATAAAATTTTTGTATAATCATCCACAAATTCAAACCATGAGTAGGAAAATTACGTATCATTAATTTCATTCTCTCCCAAGCTTGTGCAACATGTTCATGATCAAGTTGTTTAAAATTCATAATATCGTTTCAAAGAGAGATGATCTTAGCGGGAGGAAAATACTTAGAGATAAAAGCATCTTTGCACTTGTTCCATGAATCAATACTATTTTTAGGCAAAGACGAAAACCAAGCTTTAGCACAATCTCTTAGCGAAAAAGGAAATAGCTTCAATTTAACAATATCATTATCGACATCTTTTTTCTTTTGCATGTCACACAAATCAACGAAGCTATTAAGATGTGTAGCCGCATCTTCACTAGGAAGGCCGGAGAACGGATCTTTCATGACAAGATTCAACAAAGCAGTATTAATTTCACAAGATTCAGCATCAGTAAGAGGAGCAATCGGAGTGCTAAGGAAATCATTATTATTGGTATTGGTGAAGTCACACAATTTAGTATTATCTTGAGCCATCACGACAAACAAGCAATCCAACACACGAGCAAACAAAAAGCAAACGGCAAAAGAGGCAAATAGAGAGGGAGGACAGAGAGAGAGAGAGGGCGAATAAAACGGCAAGGGTGAAGTGGGGGAGAGGAAAACGAGAGGCAAATGGCAAATAATGTAATGCGGGATATAGGGATTGTGATGGGTACTTGGTATGTTGACTTTTGCGCAGACTCCCCGGCAACGGCGCCAGAAATTCTTCTTGCTACCTCTTGAGCACTGCGTTGGATTTCCCTGAAGAGGAAGGGATGATGCAGCAAAGTAGCGTAAGTATTTCCCTCAGTTTTTGAGAACCAAGGTATCAATCCAGTAGGAGGCTACGCTCGAGTCCCTCGTACCTACACAAAAACAATAGCTCAACGCAACCAACACGCTTAGGGGTTGTCAATCCCTTCACGGTCACTTACGAAAGTGAGATCTGATAGAGATGATAAATAATATTTTTGGTATTTTTGGTATAGAGATGCAAAGTAAATAAAGTAAAAGCAAAGCAATAATAAAGTGATGGAGATTGATATGATGAGAAAGAGACCCGGGGGCCATAGGTTTCACTAGTGGCTTCTCTCAAGAGTATAACTATTCTATGGTGGGTGAACAAATTACTATTAAGCAGTTGACAGAATTGAGCATAGTTATGATAATAGCTAGGTATGATCTATAGGAATCACGTCCGAGACAAGTAGACCGAAACGATTATGCATCTACTACTATTACTCCACTCACCGACCGCTATCCAGCATGCATCTAGAGTATTAAGTTAAAAACAGAGTAACGCCTTAAGCAAGATGACATGGTGTAGAGGGATAGTTTCATGCAATATGATAAAAACCCCATCTTGTTATCCTCGATGGCAACGATACAATACGTGCCTTGCTGCCCCTTCTGTCACTGGGAAAGGAGACCGCAAGATCGAACCCAAAGCTAAGCACTGAAAACCTTGTAGAGAAGGAAGCATGAGCTACATGACGCATGCGCACAGTGCTTACTCATGTACTGCATGTGCTATCGAAAGGGCTCAGGATTGCCGTTCGATCTGGGAGCATCCAACGATCCACACGTACGATCCGTGGGGTTTGGGTTCTGGCCAGTCAGAACGCATGACTCAGATCGCGTGCGCAGC
>NC_041384.1:432844278-432873373 GCF_002162155.2 Triticum dicoccoides | reverse complement strand
GGTGAAAACCACAAGAAAAAGATGTTTTGAAGTTAAAAAAAATCAAAAAATGCGGGATGTTAAGACAATGGTGTTTTATTGGCACACAAAATTTCAAGTTGAAACACATTAAGAGATGTTAGCTATGAAAAAGACAAAATCAATGTTGAATAGGACCGAATAGTAATGTCACTATTGAGGGCAGAATTTGTCTTTTTCATAGCTCACATCTCGTAATGTTTTTCAACTTGAAATTTTGTGTCACAATAAAATATCACCTTCTTAATATCCCACGTTTTTTTTTCTGATTTTTATTAAACTTTAAAATATATTTTCCACGAAGTTTTCATCGAATATCGGCTTTCATGAGTGAACCGTGTGCTATTTGAAAACATTTCGTGAGAAGAATCTCGGTTTTTAAATCCCCGTAAATCCAAAACTAAGCTAAAAATCGTGAAACCTGCCATGGTGTCACGGCATTGCACTTATATGTCGAGGAATTTTTTTCGTCCATTGTGGCGCAAGTTTTATTACAAGCATCTTACAAACCGGAGCTTCTCTCAAAGAAGCCTCGTGGTTCCTATAGGGAAACGTGTCCCCCTTGTGGGCGAAACGTAATCACTGCCTCTTTTCACCTTGTATTTTCTTCTACGGGTAACATGGAACGATAGGATATTCGTGCTGAAATTTAAACTTATTCAGGGTTCATTTGGCCTTTTATACAATAATTGAGTTTCCTAGGCATTTAATGTCGACAATTCAAATCTGAACTACAAATACATGCTCCAGTTCACCAAAATGGCTAGAAAAATTATACATGTGTCCTTGGGTGCATGTTTAAGTCCCATGCCAGGAATGGGAACGAATTACAACCATACTGGTGTCATGGCTCGTACTCAAACATTTCGAATCTCAGTTTTTAAGTCCCCATAAATCCTAAACTCACCAGAAAGTCATCAAAGGTGGCATGGTGTCACGCCATGGCACATATATGTCGTGGTAAAAACATTGTCCAATTTGGGCCAAGCTTTATTACAAACCTCTTACAAAAACTAGAGCTTCTCTCAAAGAAGCCTCGTGGTTCTGATAGGGAAACGTGTTCCCCTTGTGGGCAAAACATAATCACTGCCTCTTTTTGCCTTGCATTTTCTTGCACGGGCAGCATGGAACCACAGGATATCTGTGCTGAAATTTAAACTTATTCATGGTTCATTTGGCCTTTTTATACACTAATTGAGTTTCCTAGGCATTTAATGTCCATAATTCAAATCTGAACTACAAATACATGCTCTAGTTCACCAAAATGGCTAGAAAAATTATACATGTGTCCTTGGGTTCATGTTTAGGTCTCATGCCAGGAATGGGAATGAATTACAACCGTACCGGTGTCCTCGCTCTTCCTCGAACATTTCGAATCTCGGTTTTTAAGTCCCCATAAATCCTAAACTCACCAGAAAGTCATCAAAGGTGGCAAGGTGTCATGTCATGGCACACATATATGTCGTCGTAAAAACATTGCCAATTTGGGCCAAGCTTTATTACAAACCTCTTACAAACCGGAGACTGTCGCAAGAACCCTCGTGGTTTCGATAGGGAAATGTGTCCCCTTGTGGGCCAAATGATAATCACTCCCTCTTCTAGCCTCGTATTTTCTTCTACACATGACATGGAACAACTGGAGATTCACACTAAACTTTGAAATTATTCAAGGTTCGTTTGACCTTTTTTATTCATTAATTGAGTTTTCTAGGCATTTAATGTCCATCATTCAAATCCGAACTACAAATACATGCTCCAGTGCACCAAAATGGCTAGAAACATGTTTCCTTGGGGTGCATGTTTAGGTCCCATGGAACGAATGGGAACGAATTCAACCGTCTCGTTGTCCTGGCCTGGCCACAAACATTATGAATCTTGGTTTTTAAATGTCTGTAAATCCAAAACTCACCAGGAAATCATGAAACTTGGCATGGTGTCACTACATGGTATATATAATTGTCCAATTTGGGTGAAGCTATATTACAAGCCTTTTACAAACCGGAGCCTGTCGTAACCCTCGTGGTTCCGGTAGGGAAACATGCCCCTCTTGTGGGCGAAACGATAATCGATGCCTCTTCTCGCCTTGAACTTTGTTTTCTACAGGCAACATAGAATAACATGAGTGTCGGGCTGAAATTTGAAACTGTTCAGGGTTCGTTTGGCCATTGTATATATATTACTAATTACTAAGTTTTCTATGCATTTAATGTAGTCCATAATTCAAATTTGAACTACAACCACATGCTCCAGTGAAGCAAAATGGGTGGGAAATCGTACATGTGTCATTGGGTGCATGTTTAGGTCTCGTTTAAGGAATCAGAATGAATTACAAACTTGTCGTCGTCCTGAAACAATGAGAATCTCAGTTTTTAAATCCCAGTAAATAAAAAAGTCACCCAAAAAACATGAAACTTGGCATGGTTTCATGACATGGCACATATATACCGTGATAAAAAATCCTCCAGTTTGAGAAGAGGCGCACAGATTAGTAGCCAACGAAGTCCTTTTTGAAACAAAAAGCTAACACGTTAATATCGCAAACGGTTGTATTATATTTACCTTGTCGAAATTTAACCATACTCGATGGCTTGCGTGCAGCTGTTTGATTCGACGGGACGAGCGCGAGAAGTCCACCATGCAACTTCGACGGGACGCGTGCGAGCAGTCCACCGCGCACTCTCGACGGGATACGTGCATCCTGTCCACCTGGTAGGCTCGACGGGACATGTGCGAGCAGCAAGGCCGCCCATGCTCACTGGGAAGCGAGCTCTTTGACCTCCATGCACCAGCCGCCGCCCACCTCACTCACAACTTCTCCATTAATGGGTTAATTAAAGCACCTGGACGGAGGGTGTTTGCTTGTGATCCCACGACATCATTTTCTTTGTTCGTGTTTTCAACTAGTTTTCCGCCCTAATTTAAATTGCCACATAGGGCAATGGATAATACGACCACAAATAAAATGGAAACGGATAATACGACGACAAATTTACAATGGCGCACATAATAATTGTCTTACATATTCCGGATAATTTAAAATGCCACATGTGGCAAAGCCTGGAAGACACGGGGGCAAGAGAAGAAGAAATTGCAGACAACAATCTAGGTCGCTACTATCTCTACTCATCGATGGATCGCCGGGCGGCGAAATCCTCCAGCTCCTTCTTCAATTCCTCATGACTTTGCTTGAAAGCAACCACAGATTCCTCCACCTCCTGCCCGCGCTCGATCCGGAGCTTCCTCAAGCCACCCATTAGTTCCCCGATGACCGCTTTCAGCGTCATCTCCGAGGCACTGCTCTGCTCATGCAGCATCTTCCAGCCGACGGCCTCCTCCTCCTTCTCAGTGACCAACTTGAGGAGCTTCGCATTGTCATCCATGAGTTGCTCGACGAGGCCGGTCGCCTTGTCAACCGAGGCATCGCTGACCTTGAGCAGCTTCATCAAGCCGTCGACCAGCTCTTGCTGCGTAGTGATGCTAGCGAGAATGTCGTCATCGCCGGCGAGGACTTCAGGAACGCTGGCTCGTCGCGATGGCCGACGCCGCGAATGCGCTTGTGTGAGCCCTCGCGTGCCCGTGAGAGCTCGTTCGAGGGCTCCGCGGCGCGCCCGGACATCTCTGTTGTGGCTGCGGCTTCGCGGCGGGACCTCTCTAGTGCTTCCGCGGCCTTGATCTTTGCTGCCTAGTTATATGTCCACCCTAAACTCCTCCTACCGGTCATGGCGGAATGACTTGAGAGAGAAAACCAGTTTTGTGGGTGATGAGGAGAGGAACAGTGAAGTAATTTTCCAGTGGGTAGTGTTTATAGCCCGATGCTAAGTGTGAACACATATTAATTTGATAGGTGTGAATAGATTTGCATTACTTATTGCGTTGTAATCAGCAATGTGACGAGAAACAAGGTCAAAATTTATTGATGGCAGAAGGTTGACCATGTGGTTGCTCGCTGTTGAGGTGGCCGTGGCGCGCTCCGCTCTGGCGTCCCTGTGCGCGCTCTGCTCGCCGTTGAGGCAAACTTACAATGGCAATTGTTAATAATTCTTAATATTTGTCTTACATATTCAGGATAATTTAAAATGCCAAATACGACAATGCCCAGAACACTCACGACCTATATATGCATATAATTATAATAAAATATAAGCTAAAAGGCTGAGCTGGCGGCCTTCCGACGATGGTGTTCTCGGACTCCATGATCAGCATAGCAGCCTTGCGGCCATTCACTCCGAGTGTCCCGACCCGCCTTCACCTATGGAGCTGCTGGCTCTGGGAGGCTCTTGGGACTGCTGGGCCTCTTCCAAAAGAGCTTGACAGCGTGAAATCGCGCGCATGACAACTCCGCTGAACCGCTCCATTTCCATGTCTCTGGCATGGTAGCAAATTCCGTTGATCACCTTCATCCTTAAGATATCATGTTGGTGATGTTCTACTTCATCAGGGACGTCAACTCCGCCAAGGATGCGTTCGAGCCTTGCCACCACATCATCGGGATCGAGGTTGACACGGCCGCCACATGCAATGATGAAGCCGTATGATGCCTTTATCTTGACTAAATCGTAGAGGTCCTCTGCCATTCCTTGCGGGGCATCAGGCTCTCGATGAGCACTGGTGACGGCAGCTCTTCGGGTGGGTCGCCGATCATGCCGCCGAGCAGCTCTGGATCTTTTGCACGGTGGATGGCAAAATGCTCATCACACCTCCTCTGCAATATGTCGATTATGCTCCCAAGGACTGTGACACCAGTATCGTTGCTGATGGGCCATTGTGCCTGCACCAGCCGATGAAGCTCTTGCTCCCTGACCTGCTCCAGCTTGTTTTCCTCGCCGAAGATGTAACGCAGGTAGGCGTCGACGTCGAAGCTTTGGTCATTTCCTGGCATGCTTGGAATAACTAATGGTAGATGGGTGAGGACTAGATCTTCGCAGAGTGTCACGGCGGTGCATTGCCGCCTGGGTTATATGCAGCAAGCCGTTAGCTGGTGGTGGGAAACCGGTGAGGGAATAGGCTTCGATCTTACAATTCATCCATGTGGAGCGCGGGAAGCATTCGCTGGAGCGCGGGAAGACTAAGTGGAGCACACACACAACCCGAATACCGTATCCGGTGCCACGTGTTATTTATCATAGAAGTGTTAGCATAAGGAAACATATGTGTAACTTACTAATCATCGCACACGAGTACTCGCAGACGCATCATGTGCGATACTCCAAGCCACCGCAAGCAACTAGTTTGCATTTTCAATTTTTTTGTACACGCAGAATCGCACATGAACTAACTGTATTAATCGTATGTGTTGTAATTTCTCATCGCAAACAGTTCATCGGAGTCGGCTATTTGCCACGTACCACACACATCTTGTTAAGTTGAACCATTTCTGTTGCGTTCGCTAATCGAAAATAGTTCGTCCGAGTGAACCGTATGCCCTATATCACACACACCTTGATCTGGCTAACTATTTATGTTGCACTCCCTAATAGCAAACGATTCATCGGAGCGAACTGTATGCCGTATATCGCACACACATTGGTATGGCTGCCCGTTTCTGTTGTTCTGCCTCATCGCAAACAGTTCGAACGGGTTAAACATGTGGCCTGAATCGCACACGCAGCTAAAATCTGAACAGTGTTTGATGCATCCTCAATCACAAATGTTTGGCACCTTTTTTGACAGTTTTCATACACCATCGTTTGCGATTATTGCATCGCACACAGCTTCTTGAAGGGTCTCTGATCGTAGTGTCGTGTTAGCAGCATCCTGCAGTAGTGATATCACTTACTGAGTTTTGTGACATATGCATGATCCCTTCTAATGGGGGCTTGGCTGAGCCTAGGCCGGCCGAGTTTGAGGACTTTTACCGTACTCTGACAGTGGGTGATGAGAGAGGAGTGTCAGCCATCACTGCCGCTGGCTTACATTTTCCCGATGTTCATTACTTTGCACTTTTGATTGCTAAATGCTTGCTTGCTAGGGAGAAGGTGGGTGCACTTAGTTCACCAGACCTTGCTGTTTTACGTCATGCATTAGAGGGCGACAACACTTATAGCTTGGGAGCTATTGTGGCTCGTCGCCTCCATCTTAATAAATCTAAGGGCAAAATACATGGTTGGATTTTTGCCACTCATTTGGCAGATCATTTCGAGGTAGCGATATGCCCTCATGATTACCCTCTGGCTAAGGTTTACCTAGATCGTGCAGCCATGGATCACCACCATTTTACTGATATTGAATCTCCTCACATCCCTATTTCGTATAACCTGGTTTTTAGTGTGAGGACTCGTGATGTTATTCCATTGCCTGCTCCTGCTTTGTTTGATTCTGTTGCCAGGGCCGGATATAGGATTATCCTAGCAGATATTATCGCCTACCGGAACGCTCACGCTGCTACTGAGGCAGCACACCAGGCACCTCCGTAGTGGGATGAGTGGATACCTGCTCCTTGGGATCTCCGTAGTGGTATGAGTGGATACCCGCTCCTCAGGATCCCTACTACCCTTCGGGCTACTGATTCACTACCGAGTTAGGCCAAAAGCCTAAGCTTGGGGGAGTACGTGTCTCTCACCGACATTACATTCATGCATACCATTCTATTTGTCGGTGTTCACACTTTTTCATTGTATCATCCATGCTTAGATTTATTTTCTTGCTTTCTTCTTGTGTGTTTGAAAAACTTTAGAAAAAACCAAAAAAATTAGTCGTAGTTAATTTACTTTCTATGCATGCTTAGTTGTAGTACTAAAAAGAAAATCCAAAAAGATTTCCTTGTTCTTCTTTTGCTTGTTGGGAGCTTTCCCGTGTAAATAGTTTTTCTCATTTTTGCTTTTCCCTTATTTCCTTGCGAAAGAAAACCCAAAACTCAAAAAATATTTCAGTGTGTTTCTCTAAAATTCTTTTTATTTTATTCAAGTTGTGCCGAGGACAAGACCACGATGAAAATGTTGAGTGGCTCTCATATGAATAACTGTTGAACTAATAAAGAGCCCATTTTACCTTGTATTCTCATGTTGAATAAAATGTTTGCTGATTCCAGCTTAGTCCATGGCACTCTTGCACTATTATTATTTTCATATCATTCGGTCATGCAAGTGAAAGGCAATAATGACGACATTTGATGAACTGGCCATGGCAAAGAGAAACTGGTATGGACTCGACTTGTTTTGTCTGTGGAAATATGTTTAACCTAGTATCCATGATTCAACCCATTATGATTAAACATGTTTGCAATGACAATTCGAGATTATAGTTTCTCATGCCATGCATAAGTAGCTGGGAGTTAATAATGATTTAGCTTGGATATCAACATAGCGTTATAATGATTGTGATGTAGTATGATGATATGGTATCCTCCTCTGAATGTTCAAGTGGCTTGACTTGGTACATGTTCATGCATGTAGTTGAATCGAAATCAACATAGCCTCTATAATGTTTATGTTCATGGTGTTCATATCCTACTCATGCTAGTGTCCAATGTTACTTACGCATACTACATGGTTATGATCGTTGTTGCTCTCTAGATGGCCGCTTCTCAATCTTAATTGCTAGCCTTCGCTTGTACTAAGTGGGGATTCTGCTTGTACATCAAAAACCTTGAACCCAAAGTTATTCCAGATGTGTCCACCATACCTACCTATATACGGTATTACCCTGCCGTCCTAAGTAAATTTGCATGTGCCACCTCTAAAAACTTCTAAAAAATTATCCATCTTGTGTGCCTGGATCATTCATGGAACGACAAGAGGTGGTCGATATGTTTCGTGCTAAGCGAGTTATTCTCAGGTCGAGTGTTTATTCACTCGCCAGCGCACGAGAAAATGGGCGGTAATAGGGATGCCCAGTCCCAAACCGCAAACATGAAAAGTGTTCATCTCTGAAATAATTAAATAAAAACTCCCATGGAGTCAAAACCTTCACTTTTACCGCTTGGGAACCGCCACTAGCGTGCTTAGCATGGAAGATGTTGATAAATGATGGTCGTGAAGTGAATGAGAAGGGTGCATGTCTCAAAATATCATTTATCTCTGTTTTAAAAACTGAGCTCTGGCACCTCTACAAATCACCGCTTCCCTCTGTGAAGGGACTTTCTATTTATTTTTATGTTGTGTCACCACCTTCTTAAACAAGCGCCAGAAACTGAGTAGATCACATCGGTCATGATTTATGCATTGTGTGTAGCTAATGTTGGGTGCATCATGACTGGATCTTTTCTACCATGAATTACAATGTTTAGTCGCTGCTTGAACTTTGGAGGTGCTCTACATTTATGTTTTGCGGTCTCAGAAAGGGCTAGCAAGATACCACTATTGTCCTATTATATCATGGTTGTTTTGACAACATGCTGCCGTTGGAGATATCTTATTATTGCTCACTAGCTGATTATGTCAGTGATATGAATCAATATAATCTTTAAGTTTTATTGTTGACATGGTTAGTTATAATGCTGGGTGAAAACCTGGGTGTTGTTTAAGTTTATTTATGCAAACAAGAGCAAAAGAGTTCATAAAAGTTTTTCTTTCTCACTTTCAGTTTATCAACTGAATTGCTTGAGTACAAGCAAAGGTTTAAGCTTGGGGGAGTTGATACGCCGGTTTCTCACGTTTTTCCTCTTGTTTTGGACTCTAATTTGCATGATTTGAGTGAAACTAACCCCGAACTGACGTTGTTTTCAGCAGAACTACCATGGTGTTGTTTTTGTGTAGAAATAAAAGTTCTCGGAATGGAACGAAACTTTTTGAGGATTTTTTATATCAATAATAAGAATTACTAGAGCCAAGACCCACCAGAGAGGGGCCCCTGGGTGGGCACAACCCACCAGGGCGCGCCACCCTCTCCTGGTGTGCCCAGGTGGGTTGTACCCACCTGGTGGCCCCGCTGACGACCCCCTGATACTATAAAATCACATATTTTCAGAAAAATCAGGGAGAAAGAATTATCGAGATCCATGAGACGGAGCCGCCACCAAGCCCTGTTCTTCCTCGGGAGGGCAGATCTAGAGTCCGTTTGGGGCTCCGGAGAGGGGGGTCTTCGTTCTTTGTTGTCACCAGCCCTTCTCCATCGCCAATTCCATGATGCTCCCCACTGGGAGTGAGTAATTCCTTCGTAGGCTCGCTGGTCAGTGAGGAGTTGGATGAGATTCATCATGTAATCGAGTTAGTTTTGTTAGGGCTTGATCCCTAGTATCCACTATGTTCTTAGATCGATGTTGCCATGACTTTGCCATGCTTAATGCTTGTCACTTTGGGCCTGGGTGCCATGATTTCAGATCTAAACCGTTTATGTTATCATCATTATATCCATGTTCTAGATCTGATCTTGCAAGTTATAGTCACCTACTACGTTTTATGATCCGGCAACCCCGGAGTGACAACAACCGGGCCCACTCCCGGTGATGACCGTAGTTTGAGGAGTTCATGTATTCACTATATGTTAATGCTTTGTTCCGGTTCTCTATTAAAAGGAGACCTTAATATCCCTTAGTTTCCATTATGGACCCCGCTGCCACGGGAGGGTAGGACAAAAGATGTCATGCAAGTTATTTTAATAAAGCACGTATAACTATTTACGTAATACATGCCTACATTATATCGATGAACTGGAGCTAGTGCCGCATTGCCTAGGTTATAACTGTATCATGATGAATATCATCCAACAAGTCACCGATCCAATGCCTACGATCTTTTCCATATTGTTTTTGCTAAGTTACTACTGCCATCATCACTGTTACACTTGCTACAAATTACTCTATCACTATTACTGTTACCGTTGCTGCTGTCACTACTATCAAAACTATCAAACTACTTTGCTACTAATCACTTTGCTATAGATAATCAATCTCCATGTGTGGTTGAATTGACAACTCAGCTGCTAATACCTTCAAATATTCTTTGGCTCCTCTTTTGTCGAATCTATAAATTTGGGTTGAATACTCCACCCTCGAAAACTGTTGCGATCCCCTATACTTGTGCGTTATCATAGGCGGTAGTAACGCCCCTACCACCGCTGCTACTACCGCCCTGTCCTCTGTTCTCCCCTGCTTCTTCATTCTCCTTGGCTTCTTGTAGGAAGCGATAGTATCGCTCCTGGAGTAGTAGTATCGCTTGTGTGTGGGCTGAGAAGAGCATAACAGTTGGATTTGTTCCCCACTATAAAAGGGGTCTTCTTCCTCGAGAAGACTTACCTCTTCCTCCCCCAAACTCCATTGTTGCTCCAAAACTCATTTCCACCCGATCTCTCTCCCTAGCCAATCAAACTTGTTTATTTTCTAGGGATTGGTTGAGAAGGCCCCGATCTACACTTCCACCAAGAGAAATTTGATTCCCCCACTAATCCTTTGTGGATCTTGTTACTCTTGGGTGTTTGAGCACCCTAGACAGTTTAGGTCACCTCGGAGCCACATTCCATTGTGGTGAAGCTTCGTGGTGTTGTTGGGAGCCTCCAATTAAGTTATGGAGATTTCCCCAACCTTGTTTGTAAAGGTTCGGTCGCCACCTTCAAGGGCACCACTAGCGGAATCACGGCATCTCGCATTGTGTGAGGGTGTGAGGAGAATACGGTGGCCCTAGTGGCTTCTTGGCAAGCATTGTGCCTCCACACCGCTCCAACGGAGACATACTTCCCATGAAAGGGAAGGAACTTTCAATGGTGAGTGTGCCGCACTAGTGACCGAGAAGTTTGAGATGCCTATCATGGGCGAGTTGAAGTTCTTTCTTGGGTTCGAAGTTAAGCAAACAAGAGAAGGAACCTTCATCAACCAATCCAATTATACCCAATACATGCTCAAGAGATTCAAGCTAGATGATGTCAAGCCCGTCAAGTTTCTCACGCCCACCAAATGCAATCTTGACAGTGATCCTAATGGTAAAGCAGTGGATCAAAAGTTATATCGCTCCATGATTGGATCCTTGCTTTACCTTTGTGCATCTAGACCGGATATCATGTCGAGTGTGGGAATTTGTGCATAGTTTCAAAGCTGCAACTAAGGAAAACCACTTTGTGGCAGTCAAGTGAATCTTTTGATATTTGGCCCATACCCCAAACTTTGGCTTATGATACCCCAAAGGAGTCAACTTCTGGAGGGTGCCAATTTCATGGTCGCTCTTTGGTGAGTTGGTCTTCGAAGAAGCAAAATTTTGTGTGTCTCTCCTCCACCGAGGTCAAGTATGTGGCCGCCACAAGTTGTTGTGCACAATTGCTATGGATGAGGCAAACTTTAAAGGATTATGGTGTCACTTGTGACAAAGGGCCTCTTCTATGTGCCAATGAAAGTGCTATCAAGATTTCTCACAATTCGGTGCAACATAGCAAGATGAAGCACATTGAGATTCGTCATCATTTCATTCGGGACCACATCAAGCGTGGAGATATTGAGATCATCTACATCAACACTCAAGAGCAACTAGCGGATATTTTCACCAAGCCTCTAGATAAAACAAGATTTCGCGAGTTAAGGCATGAGCTAAATATCATTGATTCGAGCAATGTGGCTTGAATCTAGACACACCCCACCACACTCATCATTTTATCTTGTTCTAGATGTAAGCATAGACATACGGGGAGTGTTGTTCTCTCAATGAACTCTCCCTCCCCCATTATGCATAAATCGATCAAGTATTTCACATTAGCCATTTTATGGTACTTGTGCTTCAAAGATGAGTTTTGGTGATGGGCCCAAGGTTAAAATCTTTGTGGTGCCATACCAATTGACTCAAACATAGGTGGCTCCGGCCGCCGCCCTCTTTTTTCTTGACAGAAAGACTGTAAGGGAACCCCCTACAGTATAATTGGTGTAACAAACCCAAATTGCAAGTACCATGCCTTGAACCTGGGTGGGTGGGAAGCTATCAGCCCCTTCCCACCACTAGGCTAGGCCACCGCCCTCTCTTTGAGAGGCTTCTCCTCAAGTTGACTATTTGTTGTATCTAGTCTTGAGGACTTTGTGTGTGTTTTGAGTCTCTTCTTGTTTGATTCTCTTTTCTCTTGCTTTTGTGCTTGGGGTGTCTCCTCCGTTTGATGTTATTTTGTGTCTCTCCCGAGCCTTTCCTTGTTATTCTTTTCATTTTGCATAAGCCTCCCCCTTCTTCTTTTGCTCCTGCCTGCTGTCGCCTGCGTAGTACTACCACGGAGTCCGAGCGGTACTAGCGCTTGTAAGTTGTACTACCGCCTTGCTCCCCGGTACAACCGCCTGAGCGGTACTACCAGGCCTCCTGTCATGGATTCATACCGGGGTGGTACTACCACTCCCAGAGCAGTACTACCACTTAGTGATGGGGAGTGGGGGTTATGAGTCGGGCAGGAGGAGTTTCCACTCCCCCATACCCATTCCTCACCCCCTCTCCCGTGTCTCTCTCACAGGCGACGAAGAAAGCACCGGAGGGCCACCGCCGGCCCACCGAATCTGGGTCGTCTCCCCCGATTCCGACCGGTGGGATCGATCCCCACCTTCTCCTCATTCCATGGAACCCGGTATTGCCACTGTTCTTCTCTCCTAGCATTCTATTTCTTGAATCTAGGTTTTGGGCTCTATCCATTCTTTCATCGATTTTTGGTCAAATCAAGGCATGAGTAGGACTTGGGAGACTGCTAGAGTAGGTAGGTCGAAGGTCTAGCCACGAAAATTTGAATTTGGCATCTCCGGTACTACCGGATCTCACCGCGGCAGTTGTCAACCCCGTTGACATCCGCCTCGAGTGGTACTACCATTGGGAGGTGCGGTACTATGGCTTCGAGCTGCCAACTTCCAGTTTTTACCGCTTAATCCTCACTCGTGTGCATCTCTTTTTCTCTGGCTTATGCAATTTGTTTACTCCTGTGTTTCCTTGTGCTGTTGTGTGTGTGTTTTAGGTGGTAGTAGCTCCGGGTATCAGGCTTGTCACAAGAATCCCGCCCGTTCTGGTGGCTCCAAGCACTACCATTCTACTGATGTGCCAGAGAGTGGCACCATGCCAGAGGGTGGCTCCATGCCCGTGAGTGGCTCCAGTGAGCAGCCAAGACAGAAGGTCAAAGTGACTGCTTCCAAGAACAAGGGGCCCAAGGGCGCTCATCAGATGTCTGCTTAGGAGTTCTATTTGGCGCATAAGCGCAATCTGTACTGGGTGCCTCAAGAACCTTCTCTTGTCAGTCATCCTTTTTGGAACAAGATGCACCATTCTATCTATCATAATGTGTTGAAGGGGAAGAAGAATCTGTATGTGAAAGTCAAGTCAGTTGACCTCACTCATATGGAGAAAGACTTGGCTTACTTTGGGGCCGCACTTCAGAGGTGCGAGGAGCTAGATATCAAGAGGATCATCTCTTTCAACAAGGGTTTGATGCAGAGCTTGTGGCTCAGTTCTACGCCATAGTGCACTTTGGACATGATGAGGAGAGGACACTTACTTGGATGACCAATGGTCGGGTTCTGTCTGCTTATTGGAAGGACTTCATGGAGAGTCTGTCTTATGAGGATAAGGGCACCCAAACCCCAATTGGGTTTCGCCCTCACTGGGAGGCTACTGCTACTCACAAGGAGGCTCTGTGGCCTTTCTCAACCACGAAGGTGTCTGTGGCACATTTCCTATGAGCTCTAGCCCTTTCTTGATATCATGCATCGGATCTTCAGGAACACTCTGTTCCACCGCGTTGGCAACCAGGATATGGTGCACTCCTTTCTGGTGGACCTACTTCTCTTCTGTCAGAAGCAACATGGCTCTTAGGAGGTGTTGGATGTTTCTCATGTTATGTAGTCAGAATTTCGCTCTGCGATCTTGGAGCGCAAGTGCATCATATATGGTCATTACTTGATGCAGATCATTGAGGGGGCATGGGCTTCTTTGTTTTCGGATGAGGAGCTTGTCACTGGAGACCTAGTGTCTCATGATGTTGTTCAGCTGAGACAAAAGGAGAAGTGGGGGACAACTGCTCCTGCTCCTCCAGAGCGTGACACTGTTAGGTTTGATGATGATGATGATGATGATGATGAGCGGGACTATGAGCCACTATCTTAGGAGCCCTCTTGGGCTAAGAAGATCAAGAAGAAGATGAAGAAGTTGTTCTGCCTCCGGGCCAAGGGTCAGTACAAGGCTCACGTGGATGCAAAGAAGACCTGTAGTCGTGACAAGGCCATCATGAGGCAGGTTTCTCTCGACCCTGCTAGTTGCTCCGAGGACCGGATCACCGATGAGGAAGCTTGGGTCAGAGTTGCCCATGGACTGATTCTGATGAGGGCACTGGAGGTCCACCACCTGCTACAGACTAGTCTGAGGAGGAGGAGCACGATTGGTAATGTTGTGCAGTACTGCTACCACCTTCGTTCTTAGGTGTACTCTTTGCCCTTTTGGTGTCTCGATGCCAAAGGGGGAGAGAGTTTAGGGATTCACTGAGTCGAGTGTGTCCTCTATTATTGCCTTTGCTTTCCTCGCTCGAACTATTTCATTTTCTTTGGTTTGTGCATGTCTTATGCGTTCGAGACCATATGGTGTGAGACATATGAGCTACCCTATCTCTATATATTATGTCAAGTACTTCAAGTTATGCCCTTATCTATATGCTCACATGTTATTACTTGCTTGCTACTTATTATGTTTTTGCAACTATTGCTTGGTCTATAAAATATAGGGGGACTGTGGATCCTAAATGTGTGCACTTTGCATTCCATAAGCATATCTAAAGTAGTGCACACATCTAGGGAGAGCATGTCTATATTTTGTAGATATGTGGGTTTCCACGCCTCATTCTTTATCTTTAGTGCAAATCCCATGTTCTCATCAATCCACCAAAAAGGGGGAGATTTTTAGAGCATATTTCTCCCTAAGTTGTTTTGGTGATTGATGACTATGTGTTTGTGGAATAATCGTGTGCATTGAGCATTTCAGACTATCAAGCATATGGCACACCACGATTTGTGCCCCTCAGAGTTTGTGAAGACAATTTTCTTTCTTGCGTTCCTTTTTGGTGGACTTGAGTCGTAGGGAAAAACATACTACCAAGAGGGGTCCGCTTCGGAAAGGTTTGGGTGGAATCCTCACATACACACTCATAGTGCACCCATCGCCCCTTTTCGCTTCCTTTGGAGTTGTCCATTGTTTGTGCTAAAGTAGTGGTGGAGTGTTGGAAGCGGTAGTACCGCTTGTAAGCGGTAGTACCACTGCTAGTCCCGCTTGTACTACCGCTCACAGCCGGGGTCTTGTTTTTTCATGTCAGGTTTTACGGTAGTACCTCTGGGTCTCTATCGTGCTACCTGTTTGACATTGGAGGACAAGCGGAAGTAGGAGCGGTAGTACCGCCCTACCACCGCTACTACTACCGCCCTATTCTCTGTTCTCCCCTGCTTCTTCATTCTCCTCTGCTTCCTGTAGGAAGCTGTAGTGACCCGACCTCAGACGGTCAAGTCTCTGTGCGTAAGTGTCATCCCTGGATCGGTATTGCTGACACACACAATCCTCGAGGATTTATTACAGAGTTCAATCACACACTTATTACATCGAGTGCCTCAAAAAGAGAACTTATTACAATAATATGGATGAAGGCCATATAAATAAGATAACCACGAAAGCTTCGAAGATAAATGAGTCCATCCAACTCCACGGCAAAATTGAGTGCACGACAACGACCTAGCGCACCTTACTCCTTGTCTAAAAATTCTGCAACATAATACGTTGCAGCCTGTGTAGGTCAGCACATGGAATATGCTGGCAAGGTAACACTATAGAGCAATGAACAAAATAATAGCTATCTCTACATGCATATATGGCTAGTGGAGGCTCTATGGTTATCGTTTGCATAAAGCTAGTTTTTCCCTACAACAAAGGGATATATTTTATTTAACTACAAAGTTTGTTGAAAACATTGAGAAGGTAACCCCAACTCAATCCCAAAATTAAAAGTTATAACCCGACAAATTAATTAAGCAAAGTGATGAGATCAACATAATAATTCAAGCACCAGATACTCAAGATGTCCATAACCGGGGACACGGCTAACCATGATTAGTTTATATACTCTGCAGAGGTTTGCGCACTTTTCCCCACAAGACTCGATCTCCTCCATTAAATTTCTCGCACTACATGATGTTTGAGAAACGGATGACCGAGACATAGTCTTTCAGAAGCATTAACTCTTTACGATGGGTAGACTGTACAACCTACATCCCCTACATCTGCTAGTCTACCAGTGAAAGAGGTCACACAACATACTCAACTATGCCAGAGCCCATAATGGCTTGTGGCTGCACACGGAAGTTTCTACCATGAATAATCTTATGATCCCTTTGAGCCTGGGTGGCAAACCATAGGATGATCACACGGGTTACCCGGGATCTCCTTGGACAATACTGGTATATCCCCAGGTGCCCACAACCAATCCAACCAGATGTGTATTAAAGTAGCCACCTTAAGTTAGACCTTAGTTAACAATAACTTTCACATCTTTCATGAATTCTCTCAAAACCAAACCACGTCTATGAGCATAGCATAGCAGTATAAGCATAACGTAGAAACACCCAAGGTTTGAACAAAAGGCAATAGGTTCCTACCTCATCAACTACTTCCCAAATACCGACATGTTATCAAATCCTACTCAATGCAATGCTTGAGGGTTGAAACCAATGCACAAAAACTTGGTAGTAGAGGGATATGATCAAAGTGTTAATTGGCCTGCTGATGATCGAAAAAACCTAGAGATTCGTAGTAGCAAGCCTCGCACTCCGGAAACTCTATCATGAATAAACAATGGCATACATAAGCACTCAAACATAATGTGCAAAGGTAAAACCCAAAAGAAAAGAAGAAAACTGAAAGTTCAAGTGAAGAGCTTTGATTTGCAAAAAGAATCAATCAAATCGGAGATACGAAACTCAAACTATGATCAAAAGAAGTTCAAATTCAAATCTTCTTGAAACCATATTTTAAATTTTCAAAATCATGTTTAAGTTGGTTATCTAGATAGAGGGGAACAAGACTAAGATTTTGGCGTTGGTTTCACTGGATTTGGACAAACAGGCAAAAATTAGCGAAGGTTTGAAGATCAGGGACTAATCTGTGATAAAAGTAATTATGCATAGGTCCCTAGCATAAAATAAAACTAAATAGAAAAACCTAATGAACGAACATTCGCTAACAGAGACTAACGAACGAATTCGTTCGCTAACAGAAAAATAATTTGGAACCCTAAAAATAAATTGATCTAAACGAATAAACCGAAAAAACCCAAGGTGGCGGTTCGGTTTTTATACCGGTTCGGGGTGGAAGAACCGGCAGCGACAGCATCTTGCTCCGGCAAGCGGCGGCGGTGGCAGGCGGCGTCGGCGGCGGAGTAGCAGGGAGGCGGCGGCAGCGCGGGCAGCGGCACGTGGCAGTGGTGGCGCGTGGTAGCGGTGGCTGAGGAGGAGGGGCGGTGGGGCTCCGGCTTATAAAGGCCAGGGGAGGGGGCCTACTTGGGGGAGGGGGCGACGGCAACGGAGAGAGTCCGAACCGGACTCTCGGGCAATGGCGACGCGTGGTGGAGGCGGACTCTGGGGAGGCGGCAGCGCGCATGAGCCGTCTGGGCTTCGGCCCAGTCAGTCCGAAAAGTTTTTTTAAATATTTTCGCCCGAACAGAAAAAAATAAAAATAAAAATAAATAAAAATCCTAAAATCCCAGAAACAATTTTCACGGTCCTCTACTCATATTTAGGACAACATGAACATTTTTCTGGGCTAAAATGCAATTTTCCCCTAATTTACTCAGATAAATCTCAAATAAAATTCAAATAAAACAAATATTTTTATTTAAAATTAAATTTCCATTATTTCCTCTATTTTGAAGAAGTCATATTATCTTATCTCATGATTTTATTTATTTTCGAAATAATCCGAAAACTAATTTCAAATAAAAATCACTTTGATCCAATATACCAATTTTGAAAATTCAAAAATGGAATTTTATAAAAACCTCCAACTCTCCCAAATGGTCCTTGAGTTTCTTAAGGTCTCTAGGATCAAAATTTCCAAATAAAACCAATTCAAAAATGCAAGAATCATGGATGCATATGATGACCTAATGATTAACATCCGAATTGAAAATTGGGATGTTACAAACCTACCCCCTTAAGATGAATCTCGCCCTCGAGATTTGGCTTGGCTAGCAAATACGTGTGGGTGGGCTTTCCGTAGGTCTTCTTCTCGCTCCCAGGTGGCTTCCTCCTTGGTATGGTGGCTCCAATGAACTTTGCAAAATTTGATGACCTTGCTGCGTGTAACTCGGTTGGCAAACTCGAGAATCTTGACGGGTTTCTCCTCGTAGGTTAGGTCACTCTCCAACTGAATTGCTTCCAGGGGCACTATATCTCTTAGAGGAATATCGGCCATCTCTGCATGGCACTTCTTTAACTGGGAAACGTGAAACACATCATGAACTCCTGACAAGCCTTCAGGTAATTCTAGCTTGTAGGCCACTTCTCCCATACGTTCCAAAACTTGGTATGGTCCTACAAATCCAGGGGCTAACTTTCCCTTGACACCAAATCGTTTAACTCCTCGAAGTGGTGATACATGAATATATGCTCTGTCTCTGATTTCATAGGCTACCTCCTTGCGTTTAGTATCAACATAACTCTTCTGTCTGGACTGAGCTACCTTTAGTCTATCATGAATTAACTTAACCTTCTCTTTAGACTCTTTGATTAAATATGGTCCGAACAACTGACGGTCTCCCACTTCATCCCACGTCAATGATGTCCTGCACCTCCTTCCTTACAAGGCTTCGAAAGGGGCCATCTTCAAACTAGCCTGGTAACTGTTGTTATATGAGAACTCTGCATAAGGCAAATTATCATCCCAACTAGATCCATAATCTAGTGCACAAGCTCTCAACATGTCCTCTAGAATCTGATTGACTCTCTCGGTCTGTCCATCTGTTTGCAGATGAAATGCTGTACTAAACTCTAGCCTGGTACCCAAAGTCTGGTGTAACTGATTCCAAAACTTCGAGGTAAATTGGGTTCCTCTATCTGATACAATGGTCCTTGAAACTCCATGCAGACATACGATCCTGGTCATATATATCTTGGCCAACTTCGCGCTCGTATAACTGGTTTTCATGGGGATAAAGTGAGCCACTTTGGTTAAGCGATCAACTACTACCTAGATTGAGTCATAACCTGATCTTGTCCTGGGTAATCTGGTGAATAAATCCATGCCAAGCTTATCCCACTTACATTCGGGTATCAGCATAGGCTGAACTAATCATGCTGGCTTCTGATGTTCTGCCTTAACTCTTTGACAAACGCCGCACACGGCTACATACTCGGCAATATCCTTCTTCATACCTATCCACCAGAAATGTTCCTTCAAACCCAAGTACATCTTGGTGTTTCCAGGGTGAATTGAGTATGGTGACTCATGAGCTTCCTGAAGTATTAACTTCCTAATCTCTGGGTCATTAGGCAGATAAGTACTGTCCTCAAACCATAAAGTTTTGTGTTCGTCCTCACAAAAACCCTTGGATTTTCCTTTACTCATCTTCTCCTTTATCTCAGCAATCTCCTTGTCAGTCTTCTGGGCTTCTCAAATCTTTCCCAATAACGTGGATTGTACTTCTAGAGCTGCAACAAAACCTATCGGAACTATCTCCATCCGTAGTTCTCTAAGATCGTCTGTTAACTCCTGCGGTAAACCTCCGGTTACTAGAGTATTTACATAACTCTTGCGGCTTAAAGCGTGCGCTACAACATTGGCCTTTCCTGGATGATTGTGTAACTTCATATCATAATCCTTTATGATCTCCAACCATCTCCTTTGTCTGAGATTCAACTCCTTCTGCGTGAAAATGTACTTTGAACTCTTATGATCCGTGTATACATCACAATGGTTTCCAATAAGAAATTGTCTCCAGGTCTTGAGCACACGCACTACGGTTGGTAACTCCAAATCATGCATAGCATAATTCAACTCATGAGGTTGAAGCTGTCGTGAGGCATATGAAACAACTCTTCCGTCTTGCATAAGTACACCTCCAAGTCCCAGGCTAGAAGCATCGCAATAAACTTGGAAATCCTTGCGTATATCCGGAAGAATTAGCACTGGGGCTGTAACTAAACGTTTCTTCCACTCCTTAAAACTGGCCTCACATTCCTCTGTCCATTTGAACTTGGTGTCCTTCTTCAATAACTCCGTCATGGGTTTCGCAATCTTGGAAAAATTCTTAATGAATCTCCGGTAATATCCTGCGAGTCCAAGAAAACTACGTATCTCTCCAACTAAGGTGGTGCCAACCACTCAGTGATAGACTGAACCTTGGTAGGATCTAATGCTATACCTTCTCCTGATATAACATGTCCAAGAAATCCAACTTCCTTCAACCAAAACTCAAATTTGCTGAACTTGGCGTATAGTTGATGTTCCCCAAGCTTCTCGAGAACTAAGCGCAAATGTTCCTTGTGTTCTTCTTCATTCTTCGAGTACACCAATATGTCATCAATGAAGACCGCAACAAACTTATCCAAGAACTCCATGAACACCTTATTCATCATACTCATAAAATAGGCAGGGGCGTTAGTCAATCCAAAAGACATGACTGTGTACTCATATAGCCCATACCTTGTGGTAAAAGCTATCTTAGGTATATCCTGTTCTCGGATCTTTAGCTGGTGATATCCCGATCGAAGATCGATCTTGGAGAATACCTTAGCTCCCTGCAGCTGGTCAAACAAATCATCGATCATCGGTAGTGGGTACTTGTTGTTGATCATCACTTCATTCAATGCACGATAATCAACAACCATTCTCAAAGATCCATCCTTCTTCTCAACTAAGAGCACTGGGCTCCCCACGGTGACGAACTTGGTCGAATGTAACCTTTCTCCAATAACTCCTTAATTTGCTTCTTAATTTCCTCCAGATCATTCGCGGGCATTCAATACGGTCTCTTTGGAATTGGTCCGGTGCATGGTAACAGTTCTATCAAAAATTCTATACCTCGATCTGGTGGCATGCCTGGTAGTTCCTTCAGGAATACATAGAAATAATCCTTCACAAGTGTTACTTCCTCCTGAACAACTCCCGAAAGTGAATTCACTTGAGTCCTCCTTGGCGCATGCCTAGATACATACTTGACCCTCTTTCCCTCAGGGGTGGTGAGTAGTATCGATTTACTAGCACAGTCAATGTTTCGTCCATACTTCGATAACCAATCCATACCAAGTATTATATCCAATCCTTGTGACTCCAAAATTATTAGGTCTGAGGGGAAAACATGGCTACCAATGGTTAATGGTAACCGATCACACCATCGGCTGGCCATATACCCCGCTCCTGGTGAGCTTACTAACATGGGTGACCTAAGGGCTACGGTTGGCCATTTAAACTTGTCCACAAATCCCCTTGATATGTATGAATGCGATGCACCAGTGTCAAAAAGAACAAGAGCGGTAAATGACTTAATCAAAAACTTACCAATCACTGTGTCAGGCTGCTCTTCAACTTCCTCCACGTTGATGTGGTTCACCTGACCTCTGGTGAAAGGAATGGGCTTCTTTCCAGAGCTTCCATTTCCATTGCCGTTCTTTATCTCAGGGCATTCATTGGCGTAATGTCCAGTCTTCCCGCACTTGAAATAGGTAACATGACTCAGATCTTTCTTGGCGGGTGTTGCTGGGTTGGAATGGCTCTGACTGCTGCTTCCTCCATTCCCATTTCCATTCTTAGGACCAATGTGGTTATGCGAACTCCCTCCATTGTTAGTGTGGCCTCCATGGTTATGATGGGTATGTCCTCCCGAGTTCGGGCTAAAACGGGGCTTCTGCTGAGCTCCAGAGTTGTACTTCCCCTATCCATACTTCCGTTTGCGATTCTCAATCTGCTATTGCTTGCCTTCAATCATGAGAGCCCTATCTACCAACTCCTGGTAGTTGGCGAATGCTGCCACCATCAACTGCATACTCAACTCATCGTTCAGCCCCTCCAACAACTTCTCCTGCTTCGTGGCATCTATGACCACATCATCTGGGGCATAGCAGGCTAACTTGCTGAACTCATCCATGTACTGCCCCACAGTATGATTTCCTTGGCGTAAGTTGCGAAACTCACGGTTCTTCATTCTCATAGATCCAGTTGAGACATGTGTAGTGCGAAATGCTTGCTGAAACTGATCCCAAGTGACATTAGCCATGGGGAAAGTGGCAGTGTTGTTATCCCACCATGAGGCTGCGGGTCCATCCAGTTGATGTGCGGCAAAGCGCACCTTCTCAGCATCTGTGCAACCTGCGGTGGTCAGCTCCCTTCCAACCCTGCAGAGCCAGTCATCAGCAACAATCGTCCATCCAGTTGTTGTTGTTGTTGTTGTTGCCTTGGTTCTAGACTAGCAACTGCATCAAGGCATTTTGCTGTTGGATCAACTGGGTGAGCTCCGGTGGGAAGAAAAATCCGGGGTCATATCTCAGAGGCATCTGATAGATATAGAGGGGTGAGAACAGAATAGAGTGAGGTCTAAAGAGATATCACTACCCATGAGACAAACACATTCATTTCACACCACTTAATTCAAACAAGATCATACAATCGATTTAAGCTACCGTTACAAAATGCTCGGACCATTACTAAATACATGGGAGAATACTACTGATAATATGGTGGTCGACTAGAAGTTTTGGTCGGTGGATGACTCCATGATATCTGCTCCAGCTTTGTCTTCATAGTCATCATCGCTGTCGGGGTCGGAGTCGGTGTCGTCGAGTATGATGTAGTCTTAAGAACGGATGTCCTTTTCAGGTTTGGGATCTCCCATGAATACTGCAGCTTCTTCTTCAGGTCTTCATTCTTCTCCAGCAGTACTGCAATTTCTTCTTAATATCCATCTCGTGTAGACTTGAGTTCCTCTTCTAGCTCCATGTTCCTGGTCATCACCTTCTTCATGTCTATCTTGTTGGCGCACATCTGGTTCTCCTGACGACAATTGTGCTGGTTCAACTCCTGTATGTAGGCTGCAATAGATTTGTCCTTCCTGGTGCAAATCATCTCCCATTGCTCATCTCGGCGTCCACATATCTAGTAGATGGTGTCCTTAAGATCCTTGTTGTATACCTCGCCGATGCGTCCAATGGCGATGTGGGTAGCCATGCTCTTTCCTAGACTCCAGGTTGGTGCATCAAACAAAAACTCGATGGGCTCAGTAACTGGCATGAGCGTCCTTCCTGGAATATGAACTCGAATCATCCAACACTTTTCTTCAGGTAGAGTGGTGGTGTAGGTTCCGGTGAAGCTTGGTATGCCGATGCTCAGGTATGTAATGACTTCCTTCAAGTGTCGTCCGAAAGGGGTGTCGTCATCCGGTTGAGTGAACTTGTTCCTTGGGTCCACCATCTATAGAGTAGAAATGGAGAAGAGTCAGAAATGGGTAGAGAAGAGTATCCTGTGGCTTGTCCTAGTGAATGCGTCCTACAGTCAGCGTGTGCTCTGATACCATCTTGTAGTGGCCCGACCTAAGACGTCAAGTCTCTGTGCTTAAGTGTCATCCCTGGATCGGTATTGCTGACACACACAATACTCGTGGATTTATTGCAGAGTTCAATCACACACTTATTACATCGAGTGTCTCAAAAAGAGAGCTTATTACCATAATATGGCTGAAGGCCATCTAAATAAGATAACTGCGGAAGCTTCGAAGATAAATGCGGCAAAACTGAGTGCATGACAACGACCTAGCACACCTTACTCCTCGTCTGAAAATTCCACAACAGAATATGTTGCAGCCTGTGTAGGTCAGCACATGGAATATGCTGGTAAGATAACACTATAGAGCAATGAACAAAATAATAGCTATCACTACTTGCATATATGGCTGGTGGAGGCTCTATGGTTATCATTTGCATAAAGCTAGTTTTTCCCTACAACAAAGGAATATATTTTATTTAACTACAAAATTTGTTGAAAACATCGAGAAGGTAACCCCAACTCAATCCCAAAATTGAAAGTTATAACCCGACAAATTAATTAATCAAAGTGATGAGATCAACATAATAATTCAAGCACCAGATACTCAAGATGTCCATAACCAGGGACACGGCTAACCATGATTAGTTTATACACTCTACAGAGGTTTGCGCACTTTTCCCCACAAGACTCGATCTCCTCCATTAAATTTCTCGCACTACATGATGTTTGAGAAATGGATGACCGAGACACAATCTTTTAGAAGCATTAACTCTTTACGATGGGTAGACAGTACCACTTTCATCCCCTACATCTGCTAGTCTACCACTGAAAGAGGTCACACAACATACTCAACTATGCTAGAGCCCATAATGTCTTGTGGCTGCACACAAAAGTTTCTAGCATAAATAATCTTATGATCCCTTTGAGCCTGGGTGGCAAACCATAGGATGATCACACGGGTTCCCCGGGATCTCCTTGGACAACACTGGTATATCCCCAGGTACCCACAACCAATCCACCCAGATGTGTATTAAAGTAGCCACCTTAAGTTAAACCTTAGTTAACAATAACTCTCACATCTTTCATGAATTCTCTCAAAGCCAAACCACGTCTACGAGTATAGCATAGCAGTATAAGCATAACATAGAAACACCCAAGTTTTGAAGAAAAGGCAATAGGTTCCTACCTCATCAAGTACTTCCCAGATACCCACATGTTATCAAATCCTACTCAATGCAATGTTTGAGGGTTGAAACTAATGCACAAAAACTTGGTAGTAAAGGGATATGATCAAAGTGTTACTTGCCTTGCTGATGATCGGAAAACCCTGGAGATTCGTAGTAGCAAGCCTCGCACTCCAGAAACTCTATCGTGAACAAACAATACCATACATAAGCACGCAAGCATAAGATGCAAAGGTAAAACCAAAAATAAAAGAAGTAAACTTAAATTTCAAGTGACGGGATTCGATTTACAAAAAGAATCAATCAAATCGGAGATACGAAACTCAAACTACGATTAAAATAGGTTCAAATTCAAATCTGCTTGAAACCAAATTTTAAATATTCAAAATCATGTTTAAGTTGATTATCTAGATAGAGGGGAAGAAGACGAATATTTTGGCGTTGGTTTCACTGGATTTGGACAAACGAGCAAAAAATAAAGAAGGTTTGAAGACCAGGGACTAATCTGCGATAAAAGTAATTACAGATAGGTTCCTGGCCGAAAATATACTAAAAAAACCTAACGAACGAGCCTTCACTAACAGAGACTAACAAACGAATTCATTCGCTAACAAAAAAGATCGGGTGAATGTTCGCTAATTAGCGTACTCTGAAAATAAAAGTGATCTAAATGAATAAGCCGAAAAAACAGGGCGGCGGTTCAGTTTTTATAGCGATTCGGGGAGGAAGAACCGACAACGGCATCTTGCTCCGGTGAGCGGCGTCGGGCGGCGTTGGCGGCGGCGGTGGCAGGCGGCGTCGGCAGCGGAGTGGCGCGGAGGAGGCGGCTGCGGTGCCAGGCGGCGGAGAGTAGCGCGGGGCAACGGTGGCTGAGGAGGAGGGGGCGGCAGGGCTCGTGCTTATAAAGGCTGGGGGTGGGGGCGACGGCGGCGGAGAGAGTCCGAGCACTACAAAAAAAAGACACATCCGTGACATTTTGGGCCGAACGAATTTTTTTCCTGTCATACATATGACACTTCTATGATGATAATTGTGACAAAACCCGGTATCATCGTAGATGTGGTGGGCTCCTACTTCTATGACAAAAAATCATGACATAAAATGGGCTTTTCATCCTGGGCAGGCCGGAGACGCAGCTGCATGACATTCTTTGGGCCGTCCATGACGGAAAAAACCGAGGTAGAAGCGAGGGGGAGGAAAATTTCGAGGAGTTCCCGGTTATGGTGGGAGGTTGGGGGCCGAGCGATGCGCGTTTCTCTCGTACACGTACGCGCGTGTGTGCGAGGCGTTGGCTCTAACTGAACCCGAGCGAGGCGTTGGGCTCTAACTGAACCCGAGCGATTGCACTGTAGGCTACGCGTTACTGAACCCGAGCGATCGATCGATGGCTGTTAACTGAACCCAATCGAGCGATTCCTTCGCTACTACTGCTAACTGAAGCCGATCGATGGGATGAACAGTGAGCGTTGTGGGGGGGGGTTGGATGAACAATGAGTGGTGGCATTGCCTCTGGATGAACAGGACCCCGTGGTGTGATGGAGGGCTGGATGAACAGTAGACGGTGGAGGGGTGCCCGTGGAGGGGTGGATGAACAGGACTCCGTGGTGTGGAGGGCTGGATGAACAGTAGATGGTGGAGGGGTGGTTGAACAGGACCCCGTGGTGTGGAGGGCTGGATGAATAGTAGACGGTGGAGGGGTGGTTGAACAGTAGCCGGTGGAGTAGCGCGCGGTGGAGGCTGGATGAACAGGAGCCCGTGGAGGCTGGATGAACAGGAGCCCGTGGAGGCTGAAGGAGGTCGACGGTGGAGATGAACAGTATCCCGTGGAGTCCCGTTTTGCGGTACGCCACACCCCTCCTGATGAACAGGACCCCCATTTCGACCGTAGCGCTCCAACACAAGTCCGTTTCATTCGTTTTGCGGTACGCCACACCCCTCCCGATCAACAGGACCCCCGTTTCGACCGTAGGAGGTCCGTTTCCTCCGTTTTGCGGTACGCTAGACCCCTCCCGATGAACAGGACCCCATTTTGAACGTGGCCGGTCGAACACAAGGTTGTTTCCTCCGTTTTGCGGTACGGCAGGCCTTGTTTCCATCGCCTTTTCCGTCCAAGCCCTCCTGATGAACATGACCACGCATTCCGTTCCGACCCAGCCGGTTGGCTCCCACGCGTTCCGTTGCCTCCCCATGAACACGACGCATTCTGTTGCCTCCCCATGAACACGACGCATTCCGTTGCCTCCCCATGAACACGACGACGACACTGTTTCTCCGTTCCGACCGAGCCATGTACACGAGCCCTGGCTGTACGAATGCGCGAGTAGGCCTTCGAGACCCCGCCCGTATGTACACATACATGGCCGTATTTTCTTTCTTGCACCCTGGCCGCTGTACATACGTGTACATGCTACGTGCGCGCCTCTACTACGACACGTGCACGCCTCTTCATCGACCAGTATGTACGTACACGTTCGCGACCAGAATGACAACACTACGTACGCTTCGACCAGGTGGGTCCCGACTATCAGGCACTTCCTTGCCTGCGAAAATGTAGCTGGTGGGTCCCAGCAGTCAGGGGGCGAATCATTTTGTTTTTTTCGCCCGAACGTACTTCCTTGCGTGCGAAGATGTAGCTGGTGGGTCCCAGCAGTCGGGGGCCTGGTGGGTCCCAGCAGTCAGGGGGGCAAATCGTTTTTTTTCGGACGCACTTCCTTGCGTGCGAAGATGTAGCTCGTGGGTCCCAGCAGTCAGGGGGAACCATTTTTTCGTGAAATACGGTGGCCCGTCCGGTGGGTCCCTGCTGTCAGGTGGAGGAATAATTATTTTGCACGTAATAAGGAGGCACTTCCTTGCGGCTGCCGTGGAACCAGCTGTCAGCCTCTCACGTACTCTTCCGTTGGAAGTCGATCGTTGACCAGGTTGACCATGCCGCGCCGAGAGCGCCAGGGCGGTGGTCTGGACGACAGCGAGGCCTAGGAAGGGGACGACGCGGAGCCGGGGAAGACGTAGCAGTGGAAGCCCGCACGGAGAGGAGTACGAGGGTTCACTGGTTCGGCTGCGGTGTGAGGCTGCCGTCGCCGCAGAATAACAAGGGGTGTGGGTGAGTAGAGGGATGGCCTGGCCAGCGGTGGGAGTAGTACGGGGCGGTGAGGCCTCCGCGGCATCACAGCCGGCCACGGGAGGCAGGAGCATGCGACACGACCGGTGCTGCTTTGGGCGGCTGGAGCAAGAAGACCAGAGGTTGAAGAAGCACTACGGCGGTTGGATGGACATCGTACGATCACTGCAGCTAGAATCATTTATATTGACTAAGTTGACAAAGCCTTTGGTACGCGTTAACTTAGTAGGCCCACAGCTCGGATTTGGTAGGGAACATATTGCCCATTTGCGATTTGTAAGAATGTACATCCCATTTTTTAATTCTAATGGAATTTACTACAGCCCATTTACAGTTTGTTAAAACTACAGCCCAGCTTCTAGCTAGGACAACGATTAATAATTTCAAACAACTGCTCAAAACAGAATTAAAAAAAAATTCCCACATTTTGATGGGATCCGAAATATTTGTATCCGAAATTTCTAGTTAGGTTAAACATAATTTCAAAATAAAGTTGTATTACGTTAAAAATCAACAAAATATTGCGCGCGCAACAAGTAATGAAATAAAAAATTTCAAATTCCAAAAATAATATATTTTTCAAACTAATTACGTGTTTGGTGCATAGTAACTGTCCAGTTATTATAATTACATCCCATTTATTATTTCTTAAAGTCCATTTTCTTGTTAAGCCTACTGCATACCTCCTAGGAAAGTTTGCAGCCCAGCGGGGCGGAGAATAACAAGTTGACCCGGATATTGTGTACAACTATTGGCCCAGTTGCACTACTGATGTTGAAAAAAGCTATTTTTTATACACACATTAAAAAAATGTATAGATAAGGAACATTTTTTATACACATATTTAACAATTTTTAAATACATGATTAAGACTTTTTAAAACATATTTTTAGTCAACAGTGGGCCCACAGCGAGCGGAGGAGGTCACAATACACATATTTTTTAAATACATGATTAACACTTTTGCAAAAACAATTAGCCCACAGCGAGCCAATTAGCTCCAGTCGGCCCACAGTGGGCTGACAGGGGCCAGTCGGCCAGCTGTAGACCGACTGGAATCCAATCGGCCTGATGTGGGCCGACTAGGCCCAGTTGGCCTGCAGCGGGCGGATGGTGTATTATTTTTGAAAAAAATTACCCAGCGTAATATTTATGAAAATTAATAAAAAATGTATTATTTAAAAAATAGCGAAAAAGGCCTGTGTAGTACAGTACAACCTAACATGGTTACTCAGCCCACATTCAGCGACGCCGGAAAGGCCCAAACAAGGCTTCTGTACAACTTTTTGAAGTCACTGAGCTCAATTAATAACTTAAGAAAAAAGTTAGATTACAGTGGAACCTAATTAAAAGCTGTCACGAGCAAATAAATAATTCAACGGGTCCCACTTGTGCGTGTG
>NC_041384.1:432832160-432844007 GCF_002162155.2 Triticum dicoccoides | reverse complement strand
AGAGAGAGACCCATCAGCTGATGCTCGTAAATACATCTTTCAGCCATATGCATTGCTGATGCTCAGTAAAAACTTATATAGTTGACACAATCATATAGAACATCATAGCACACTGAACTTGCATACAAAAATTTCACGCAGGCGGCACAATCAGGATGGAAGCAGTGGATCGCTACGGGAAGGGCTATGTTAAAACCAACGAAGTCGTACATAACGGTTCATCGTCTTTATCAATGACGGGGAAATATCTTGAATGTTGTGCAAAGAAAACAGACAGACAACACAATAAGTTCTCCTAGCACATTAAGTTGACGTACAACCCTTTCTAAAAAAAGTTCAGGTACAAAATTGGAACATGTCACAATCAAATGTACTGGCATATCAGTGCTTCATACCCATAGCTCGGATTTAACTAGTATCTAACAAGATTCAGTTGTTACCTCAAATTAGAGCACATCCAGGCAGCCAGCCCTGCCTCTTCTCCCAAAGAAGCAGTGGCCTCCACCGCGCGATGGAGTAGGCCCCGTGCCATCCATCGTTCCGAGCAACACGGGGAAAGTCTGACGTTGACTCCTATAATGGACGTTGTCGACGGACCCTGGCACCAGCGGCGGCGGCAGGACTTCGATTGATGGATTGACCACTTCTTCGACATGCACGAACACTCGATACAGGTACATCCCTAACGTGGTCCGTGGCGGCCTTGGTGGCGACGAATAGTAGAACCCTGGTTCCTGCACCAGTATCTCAACACCAATCACCTTCGGTATGGTGGACGACTTCTTCATCCATGCCATAACCGTCAGAGCCCAGCTGCCTAGAGGAATAAACATACTTACGAGCTCACCTCCAAGGTCGTTGATAAGCTCGTTCATGGACTCGCTGTTCCAAGCACGTCGAGGCATGCCGTGGAAGGTAAGCTTTGTTTAAAACTCAAGCTCAGAGGGCACCGAGCCCCATCCTGGGTGCCACCGATCAAAGCTCACCAGCGCGCCATCGCAGAACAAACGCCGGGAAGATTCGAACACACGACTGCAGTCGAAAGTTGTTCGGAACCTGACGAAGAAATCAGCCGGTGGCGGACATACTTCGATGAGCAAGTCACTTATTTGGATGCCGTGCACAATGCCAAGAGCTTTGACAAGGTCATCCAGCGAGACGGGAGGCCGGTCGCCGTTGATGGTTCCCATCAGCACTTTGCGGGCAAACTGGTCATCAAGTGCCACCATGTCACTATTGAGCGACAGCATGCAGCGATCGAAGGCAGGATGGACCTCAGGATCTCTGGCTCGGAGATCCGCATTGACCGGCGACATGATAGTGCGCTTGAGTACAGGGAGTACCGGAGGGGGATTTAGGGGAACTGGAGTAGGAATCGAGATTCCAGAGGTGGGGGAGGGGCGGGAGACTGCGAATGAAAAGGTAGCATGAATTTCGAGCACGCGCCAATATGCTATCGGCGCGCAAGCGCACGAAAACACCGGTGGCGCCCACATGTCGGCCTAAGAGTCCTTATTCATTCTTTTCTGGAGAGCCTGTCCTCTTTTTTCCAGGATCTTTTGAGAGCCCGGCCTGAGAGTCATAATTGACCTGTTTGGCATTGCGTTACTACTCGCCCCATATTCAACGACACCTCACTGGCCCAAACAAGTGTACGTCATCGAAAAGACACTGAGCTCAAATTATATAACTTGAAAAAAGGGGATATACTCTAAACACTGGAGAATGGTGATGCCCTCATTTAGCCCACCAGTAGTTCGAGACAATAAACAGTTCGAAACAACGATATATACAACATTCAAACACTGACTAGTGACTACTACTGACATAAACAACAAGACATGATAGTTCATAAGAAGTCTTGCTACACCACCAAAACACACCCATCTGCAGCGCTCAGACTCTCGTGATCCAGACGAGAATGACATTCTAAACAGAAGCAACTATTACATAGTAAGAGTGACATAGACGAGGATGACCAAATGACAAGGAATATGCATAACAAAAGAAAGAACTACCCATCCAGAACCAACAGCAAAGACAACAAAGTCATTCAAGAGATGATCCAACACCATCATAATTTGCAGCCCCGCTTCAGCGACCAGTAATCTGGAGACACCAGTACTCCACCCTTTTGATGCAACAACCCAATTACCTATCAACCTGAAGGCTCGAACCACATCACCACATGTCGTAATTGAGACATCCAAGGATCAAAGTTAATCCGGATGCCTTTGTCATTCTCACCTTCTTTTGGCTGCAGGCTGTATCGTTGACAATCATGGGATTTTGCTCCCGAACTCCTAGGGCTCGCCGTGTAGACATAGTTTTCCATAGAAAACAGAGCCTCTCTGCCATCAAGGTCCTTGCCAATGGTGATCTCCTTGTTAATCGGATAATTGAGTCCGAGAAACAGAGAGTGTGAACCAAGGATGTTTACTCGCCTCCAACTAAAAAATCCTAAAGGCCCCAACAAGCTGGTATCCTGCTCATAGACATAACAGCCACTGTCCGGATACTCACGTATTACATGGTGCTTGTATACAATGGCGTTTTTGCAATATAACTTTTCCGGCTCATGTGTCCGAATGATCATCAGTCTTTTGCCGTCGTTTGATCGAGCGAGGAACCAGTTGTGCTTCCCTGTTTTTGGCAAAGGTGGTGTGATTACAAAGGGCAGTAACTGTAGGGACACTACATCATATCAAAAAGGACAGGCATTGTTAATGTAAGATCAGCATTGTTCAGAGTATGAGTAGGATAATGCAAGAAACAACATTGATATGTCCCTGTTGGAATTGGGAGGAAAATACAGGGAAATGTATACTGGGTTCAAAAATATAGAAGTGCCATGCATGGTTATACTCATGTTATCTCGCAATCGATTCTTCACATGAAACTACCATGTCATGCATGTTATGTAATCATGTTCTGTCCTCACAAACAAATTCTTCAAGGTAACTAACAGACCATGCATTGTTATATACTCGTGTTCTGTGGTCAAAATTTTTGTGAGGATATTATTCTAGCCATTGATTGCTGAAGGGCGAATATAGGTATGTACACATGGTAAGCATTGCAGGATTTCACTACTTCCAAATATAGAGTTCTCCATATGCACATTTACTTCCCTAATGTATGGTTAGATGAAACCAACAGTGTGGTGCATATTTCTACATCATGAAAATAAGGAAACTAACATGGCCATTGATACACACTCATATTTAGTAGTAGTATATAGATTACTGTAAGATAAGGATAATATCCATATATTCCTAACCATTTGATTATTCTGGGTACAAATTGGCTGTAATGACATGGTCACAATCGCATGAATTAACTCATTCCAAATATAGCTGATTTACGGCGTCTCTAATACATTGCCATAGTTCTACTCAAATTCTGCTCAAACAGAGATATGCCAATCATCACAAAAAGTTCAAACAGTGTCATGGCGTCATCATTAACACGAGAGGAAACAACTTACATGCGCCATCCCAGCAATACATGGTGCCATCTGCTTTGTCGATCGCGTAGATGATGCCATTGTGTTCAATAGCATCACAGAAGTGTGTATCAGCTTTGACGATGATCCACTACGAGCCGAGTTGTCTCCAGCTAAAGAAGGCACCGGCGTAAAGATAGGCGAGTCCGCGGTCGAACAAGGCAATTAGCTTGAAGTCTACGTAATTCGCATGTCGTGTGGGCACTTGGCAGATTAAAATCTTCTGCAAAACAAGGTCCGTCCAACTGACGTAGTAATCTAGATGACTTGGACCGCGATGGTAATACTCTATATAATCCAACAGAGGAAGGATAATATCATGGGAGGTCTGGAAGTTCACGAGCACCAACTTTTTACCGTCTTCTCTGAAGGTAGCCAACCAGTGGGAGTTCATGCCGACCTAGTACATACCTGCCAAGAAGTTTCGGGCGATGGTGATCGGATCGATGTCGAGGGAAATGATGTACGGCGACCCACTACATACTTGCAAAGAAGTTTCGGCTAATGGAGATCGGATTGAAGTCGAGGGGCATCATGCACGCCTCCGTATCATGGTGAGCCTATCTCGCAAGGCCAGATAGCAGCAAGCAGGGTGTCTTGAAAAGCTTAGGCCTCGCTTCGACGATGGCTGTGTGCATGTCCCTCGAGCATGCAGCCAGCCGCAGGGCGCTCAACATATCCATACACGAACAACAGAGGTCGAGGATGTCACTGGGGAGATTGCTCCAATCGTGGATCATATGGATGCTGCGCGGTTCGTGTTCGGCCATGGTGGAGTTTGGAAGGGGGCTTGATTTACGGGGGAGAAGGATGTTGGTGCTGGAGCGGCTAGCGAGGGAATAGTGGTACTGGGGGAGGCGAGTGAGGCGATGGTACATGGGGGCACAGTGAGATGGAGACGGAGAAGGAGATGGAGATGGAGTGGTGCTACGGGAGCGGAGAGGGAGACGAGGCGAGGCGCCAATGTGCTGTACAGCGGCGGTGACAGACTGCACTGTGCATAGGGTGAGGCTGACTTTGGTAACCTGAACACGCCGCCTGGACTAGTGTCAGGTGCAGGGTGTTGTCACTTCACTATGAGGACCGGATGAATAGTATTTTGACCATCAAGTGTACCACAGTTGTACTACTACTACTACTACTACTACTACTACTACTAGTACATGAGTACTCCGGTATTGTATATCGTAAATAGGTCTCCCATGCTAGCATGCCTGTTCACTTCATCACTCAGGCCCAATCAACGCTCTGTCGTGATGCATGCAGTGGTCGTTCTGGTGCATCAAGGACGGAATGCAGATCGTTCCACACTTGAGAAGAGGAAAAATGGAAAGGTAGAACGCGACAGCAGAGGAAGAGAACGCTGGCTAACGAGGCTGGGAGGGGATCGAGCAGGAAGTTAACGCTCCACGCCTAAAGGTTTTGGGAAAACCTGATTTTCATAAGGTGACTTATACTCACCTAAACGGAGGGAGTATTCCTTAACCAGAGAATGTTGTGTCTCCCACTCACGCACTTAAAAAAACTACGACACATTTTTTATCTGTTTGCATAGGTCACACCTATCAGGAAGGATGGGCACGTACACGAACAGGTACGACTCGTCAGTCTACCCGCATAGCCTTTTCGTTTAGTCTACCTAGCCATCTAATAAACTGCCTGCACACCACTTCTCCCATTTACTTCTCCATCGGGAACCGATTCTCCTCGGCTTCTTCACCTCCCCTTCGTCTTCATTTGCATCCAAACCCCCCTGTGTTCACATTGTTTTAACCTCTTTAAATAATCATCTACTACTTTAGTTAGACTAGCCATCTAATCCTAATTCTCCAAACCATAGCCCGCTGTTCCAGCGGTTCCAAATGGCGATAGATATTGAGATGCATGTTTTTAGCGTCCAACATGTCCTCGTCAAAGGCTCGATGCACATAGTTGCCACCGTCACCGTCCACCCAAGGGTTGTTCGGCAGTGGATCAACAATGTATCCAACTCCCTCGAAAAGGTAGAGACGAGGGTCATCGGTCTCGACACAGAGTACACGGAGCGTGCCCCTAGGAAGATCCAGCGCGCTGCCGTCCTTCAGCTGTGCTTCGAAGATGATGTTTTGGTGGACCACATCATACACTTGCCCTCCATACCAGGTGAGATTCACGATTTCTTGTCTCGGGAGGACGTATACTTCTGTGGGGCAGCCATCGAAGGGGACAAACAGAAGCTGGAGCCGTAAAACCTTGATTTGAATAGCATCGCTGACGTACAAACCAGAATCAAAATTCATGTAGAAGTTTGTGATAAACAGACACCATCCCTATTCAACATAGAAAATTTTGTGCTCGGTACAAATCTTCAGAAGGGTGACGAGACGGTGGCATTAAGGTCGTCTGGATGGGAGAATTATCCCTTGACGTACGAGCGGATAAAATATGCTGCCCTCGATGCCCGTGTGAGTTTCGAGATAGCTGCAAGGTCCAAAGAGCTTGTTGCGAAGCCGTCTCCCACAGAGAATGAGAACAAGAAGAAGAAGAAGAAGAAGAAGAAGAAAAGGCTGCACCAGCAGGAGGGCATTATGGATGGATGAACTATTTCCTCTCTTGTAAAAAAATTATTCCCTCTCAGTGTATATTGATATAGATGGACTATTTCGATGGTGTGCACGTCTTCGGAACAGAGTAGTAGCGTGGGTCCGCTTGACTATAAGGAACTATTTGTCCGCATATACAGCTTTATCTGCTACTCCCTCCAGTGATCAGTATGCAGTGCATGTGTCCGTAGACATGACAGCTTGTCCATGGAAGTTCAACTACGGCGACCATCCCGTTTCATCTTGCAATTCCCATGATGCCTCTCCAACCCACGGCACCATGCCCCCCGACGTGCACCTCACCCCTCTCGGCCGCACCGCCCTTCTGCCTTTGTGTGCATGACATGTGGGCCACCTAAAATGCGACGAGCATCAAGTTTCTACCACAGCCACCCACGATTCCCACGACGCCACTCGACCCCATGAAACCAAACGTCCCCGACCTGCGGCTCACCCCTCTTGGCCCCACTACCCCTCTACCTACGGGAGCATTACATGTGGACCAGTCACCTATCGGGTCCACATGTTATTGACTCAAAGGTTGCATTACATGTGGACCAGTCACCTATCGGGTCCACATGTTATTCATGCGGTGGCCCATTGCATGGCTGATCCCAATGTTGGACAAAGGTTCTACGGGAACAGTTTCACCGTTGTAAATGTTGTGCAAATTGATGTTGGTACCCTCCCGTACATATGCAAGCCAATCTCCACTCGCACTGAGCCTAACCTATGAAACAGTGGGCAGGGGGAGAATTAGGAAATGGACACGGAAGTAGTCTTTATAATGCATTTACTACGTGATCAAAATCATCTTACCTGCTCATCGGAGGAAATCCGAGTGCCCCTCAACGTCGGCATCTCAAGGGGCGTCAACTTGCAACTATGGCCACGCCGCGCTGGAGAGACCCCCAAGGAAACATCCTCGTGCGTTCCATGGAACATCAAGATGCATTTGTATGAGTAGTTTATCTTGTGAGAGAAAAGGATGAACGAGGGAAGGCCTCTAGAGATAGAGATGGACACTACTACTGCGAATGTGCTGGCCCGTGCGTTGCAATGGATCCAAAGTAGTAGAATAATACTTGTTCACGTGTTTGAAATATAAACACTCTAGTTTTGTTATACATGTGTCAGTAGACATGACAACTTGTCCATGGAAGTTGAACCACGGCAACCATCACGTTTCTTGTTTCTACCACTAAGCCACTGAAGTTCGGTCCCGTGGGCCCCGAGAGGGAAATGTAACTCCCGCGGCAGGCCTTGTGGTGCTCCCACAGTACGAGCTCGTGCCAAAACTAGAATTTGTTTCTTACTACTACCAACTAGTACTAGTAAGGTACACGTGCATTGCACGCATGAGATTCTGGTGGTTTGTGCATTATGCTTCTACGGGGCTGTTTGGTTCTAGGACTAGCATTGCCACACTTAGCCACACATTTTTGCCAGACTTGCCTAAGGTTAGTTCATCAAAATGAGAGCCACAAGTTGGCAAGCCTAAGGGAATCTTGCCACACTTTTCATGTGTATGCCATGTGGGGCCCAAGTGTGGCTTGCCTAAGGTGTGGCTTGGACCAAACACTCACCTAAGTTGGTCAAACTTGCCTAACCTTAGGTGTGGCAATCTTTGGCAAAGTTAGTCACAAACCAAACAACCCCGTACATGTGGAGCTTTCTGGATTCTAACATGTGGCAAAATCTGGTGGAATGTAAGGTTAGGCAAGTTTGATTAACTTAGGCGAGTGTTTGATTCAAGCCACACCTTAGGCAAGCCACACTAAGGCCCCACATGACATATACACAAAAAATGTGGCAAGATTCCCTTAGGCTTGCCAACTTGTTTCTCTCGTTTTGAAGAACTAATAACTTTGCCTAAGATTAGTTGTGGCAAAGTTAGGGTCTGTTTGATTCAAAGGATTTTCATAGGATCTTTGAAGGATTAGAATCCTTAGGAATTTTTCCTACGTTGGTTGTTTGATTCGTAGGATTGAATCATGTAGAATATTTTCCTAAGGATTCATTTGTACTATGTTTCATGGGAATTCTAACATGCACTCCAACCTCTTGAAATAAATACTTTGTTTTTCATGTGACACAATCAAACAAACTCAAATCCTATAGGGATCCAATGAACATGCCATTCCAATCCTACGTTTTTCCCATTCCTGTGTTTCTGCAATCCTATGAATCAAAGAGGCCCTTAGTCATGAATTAAGTTCAACCATGGAGTCTTCTAGATTATACATGTGGCAGAATCTGGTGGATGATATCCAGCGGCCAGTAGTGCTCGGATTTGCCATCTTTGTACCGTCGGATTGGCTTCATCCAACAACCAACTTTCAAAGTTTTTCACACACTATATAGGGGGTATAGATATAGATGTGCCGGTCCATTGCAATGGATCCAAAGTATATATATCTATTTCGTGGAGTGCACTCTAAACACATTATCTATTTATTTTTCTCTAACCTTCCATAGCCATGCAACCAAGCCACATAAGCTTCATGGGTGCCCCCCACATCATATTATTCATACTACGTTGATTGAAAAAAAGATAAATCACCAAAAACAAGATCTTCCCGTTTTTTGTTCCTACGATGTTGTGCCGTGCACGTACCTACTAGTTGTATAGTGGTAGTACTAGTAATATAGTATTAGGAGTACAAACTTGGTACTAGTAGGAGTAGTACTAGTACAGAATGCTCCTACTCTATCAACGAGCCCCGTCTGACACCAAATTTCTTGGCTTCCGTGCTACAGCTAGATCTTCCCCTCATTTCTTTTTTCCAACCCGGCGGCGGGCGGGGTGTCGGTTTGCTCAATGGCGGTCCCACATGAAAGTGAAAATGCTAGGAAACACGCCTTCCCTAAGCCATGTGTCGTGCCGTGTTGTACTCCCGATTCCCGGGCGTGTGGGGGTGCGACGCGAACGCGACATGCCTTTTCCTTTTCCAGCAATGTGCTCGTGCGTTGCGACGGATCCAAAGTAGTAGAATAGTAGTATTTGTTCACAAACTTGAAAGAAATCACTATTGTTCTGATATACTCCTAATATATTACTCCCTCTGTACCTAAATATTTGTCTTTTTTGAGATTTCAAATGGACTATCACATACAGATTATATAGACATATTCTAGTGTTTCTAGCAAGATGCCCGCGCGTTGCATGAAGTTGATGGAAAAGGTAAGCACAACTTATAAATTGACAGATGGAGTACTAGTTACAGTGATGCATATAATTAAGCAAAGGGATCGCACATGTCGGTATTGACTGGAACGAGAATGCAACAGCACAATAAGAATTAGGGCCACGATGATGCGATCACAGTGGTGGTTACAGAAAGCAAGAAGAAAGATGGATCCACGAACGTACGACCTCCTCCTCCTCAACTTAGTGCGCCGGGCCACCGACCGGCGGCTAAGGAGCGGCGGCTTTTGTGCCGAGGTCGAGGTGCTTCTTAGCAAAGGCATCCAAGGCTTCCAGCCAGTTGAGGAAGGCCAACATCGTAGTGTCCTCACTGGCCTTGTAGATACATATGTACACGATTTCCTCGTACATGTGTATGTGTAGGTCGACGAATTCTTGCAGGGCGAGGCACCTCACGGCGAGCGTGACCTCCAGGTGGACATTCTTCGTGGCGTCGGCGGGCAGTCGCAGGGCCACCAGTGCTTGAAAGAGGTTCCGGCCATGGAGGCCGATTAGGGTGGCAGGCAATGAGGAGCCCGGGCGCGTGGGCTGGAGGAGTACGACGATGTCGTCCGCGAGCTTCTTGAGGACGGTGAACTTGTTGCTGGTGGCAACGATCATCTGGTCCAACTGAGAGTCGTAGTTGGCGTCCAAGGCGGCCATCCACCAGCCGGTCTCCAACACCGTCTAGAGACGATCCTCGGCGCCATGCCGCAGGCCGGCGTCGTGGACCATCTAGCGCAGCCACTGGCCGCTCACGAGCATCGCCGCCATGGGTCTGGAGTGAGCTCTTTTGCGCTTAGTGTAGGTGCTTAGGCAAATGCTTAGGTGCGTACGATGTGGTATATGCATTGGAATGGAGGGGCGCCTTTATATGAGGGCAATGAGGGCAAACTACGTTGCATTCACATCGTGCAACCTCTTTTCCCGGACCTCCTCCCATTACTTCCCTCATGCATTAATTGAAGAAGGATGCATTGGCCATTCAACATATCGGGAACCGCTACTCCCTCCCTTGTCTGCATTAAAGCCATATCGGGAACTGCGCCGCCCGCTATCAAATCGAATACTCCCTCCGTCTAGGTGAGTACTTCCTCCTTTCCGGTTTATAAGGCTCAATTCAAAAATCTCATCAACCAAGGTAGATGTTGAGTGGTGGAATATTTTTTTGTAGTTTGCAAAAGCACCCAATTAATGCTCTTGTTTTCCTCAAAAAATTATGTTTACGAATGCATTAATTGCAATGCATGCATGCATAAAGTGCATGCATTGGTCAGTTTTCTCTTAATACTTGCATGCAATTATTTAATGCACTTTGAAGTCTGAACATGTGATGGGGAACAACCAAATTGAGCCGTATAAAATGGAAAAACTAAATTTTGAGATAATCCCTATAAACCGGAAAGGAGGGAGTATTAAGTCATCTTACGAAAACCAAATAGTAAACACATAGGCGTGGTGCATTAACTCTCACGTTGTTTCTTATTTTTTGACATAAATAGAGGAATCAACCAAGAAGAGATGTGGGGCTTGTATGCTTTTAATGACTTGAGACTATCAAACATGACATGCAGTGGTCAGTTCGTTGCACAAGAACAAATACAACCCACGTCAGCACACACACATCTTATATAGCATCACATCCAATGGCTATAAAAGATGAATGAGACCAAATTATATCTCATCTAGATGAGTTCTAGTAAAACTGTATTAATGATACTTAGTACTCCTGCGCCATGTATCATATATTAGTATCATGTAGTACTTTATTTATTTATGAGGTATCCAGATCGCACTGCACCGCCAAGAAAAGAGGGTAACATCAAAATTATGGACTACTTTTTTGAGTATGTTGGTAAGGTCCGGTCATAGTCACTTGTTGAAATCTCTAAAAAGAGAAATACCCCCTCCGTCCGGAAATACTTGTCATCAAAATGGATAAAAGGAAATGTATCTATACGTATTTTAATTTTAGATACATCTCTTTTTATCCATTTTGATGACAAGTATTTTCGGACGGAGGGAGTAGAAAACAGAGTTGGTGATGATGGTGTGCGTGCCATCCTGCAATATAGGCCGTCAGATTTACATCTAACGGATAGGAAAGAAACTATGGCAATTTTGCAAAAATATACCCACACATCTCTCCACGCTCGCAAATAAGGCCTTCCCTCGTTCAACCTTTTCTCTCACAAGATAAACTACTCATACAAATGCATCTTGATGTTCCGTGCAACGCACGGGCAACTAGCTTATTTATTTTAAAATAGTTGCTGCGATAATTGGGTTGAAGTGATATATTTTATGTCTGCCCTGAATGATTTCAGATTCACTAGTAGTAACAAAGAAAAGGTTGCCTTGTTAATTAACAGAAAACAGGGTGAAAACTATCACATGAGGCCGGTAAAAACAAGGCACACTCGGTTCAGCGTCATCGTCACTACAGCTGTGCGCGCGCGAGAAGTCTACATATCAAGGGGGCTACCGAGCGAGGCACCAAGACACAATGTTTGAGAGAGAAACCAATTGACAGATTATGATTAAATCGAGTTGTCACCCTTTTGCTATCATTG
>NC_041384.1:432784901-432831830 GCF_002162155.2 Triticum dicoccoides | reverse complement strand
GTATCGAGAGTGTGCGCGGTAGGCACAAAGGCACAACTAGCGAGTGTGTGTGTGTGTGTGTTTGAAAGAGGAGTAGATAGATTATTATCAAGATCTATGTGCCACCCTACTCCTACGGTGCCGGGTAGTGTGTGTGTGTATGTTTGAGACAGAAGCCAGTCGATAGATTAGTATCAAGATCGAGGTGTCACCCTACTCCTTCGGTGTTGGGAAGTGTGGGTGTGTGTGGGGGGCGGGCAGTGACACTCACATATCTCTACTCTTATAAAAACAGAGTTGGTGATGATGGTGTTCCTGCCATCCTACAATATAGGCCATCCAATTTATATCCGATGGACAAGAAGGAAACTATTGCAATTTTGCAAAAAGATACCCACACCCCTCTCCGCATTTGCAAATAAGGCATTCCCTCGTTCATCCTTTTCTCCCACAAGATAAACTTCTCATACAAATGCATCTTGATGTTCCACGCAACGCATGGGCATCTTGCTAGTAGGGAGAAGAAGTTTGTGTGACACATATCTAGCTATATTAAGGGATAGGTGGATAGCATATGTGTGAGAGACATTAGTGGCTGTGGGTGGGCAGAATTAAAGGGGTGGGCGTGTTAGACATAGAGAGTGTGTGTGTTTCTGTGTGAGAGACTTGTAGGACGGGGTAGAAAGACGAATTTAACCCTGACGAAGGGAGAGAAATACACAAAGTGCGCGTGTGTGATTCCGATGCCCACAGGGAAATGAGATATGTATGCGTGTGAGAGAGATTGCACAATTCATTCACGTATCACTATCTAGCGATCGTGGACGTGCATCGCTTGAACATAAGTCAATATCTACTTCATATCGTGGCCAAAGGTACAATATCGATTCAATGCTATAAAGATTGGACACTCACATATCACATTTTTTCTATTTAAATAAGCCTTTTTAGTTCTGCATGCCAAAGTTATAGTGATGTTTCTTCAAACAACCAATGTAGCTATCATGAACATGCACCATTGTTACTCTTGCATTCAAATTCATTAGTCTTGGATGATTTAAGTTTCTATTTTGAAGTAATATATGTAATATTCATATATGAATTCAACGGGTACGCAATTTATGAAATGGAGGCTATGTAATCATATGAGGTAACACTTTTAAGTAGCTGACTACAATATCCATTTCTTTTTGTGCGCCTCTACACTAACACGTCAATGCATTATGTTTAAAGTAAATAACCAATGGCACTAAATTATCTATTTACACGAGAAACACATAGGCTGAGCGTTTGAACCCTTTTTTTGTGAACGTGCCACTACACCCGTACGATTGGCCGCACCCATGTGAACGTCCAAGTTATCGGCGCATCATCCCGAGTTATTGTCTTTTTTCGGGGGTGGACTTCACACCAGTTATTAACTGCTGACGCGTGCCCCGTGTACACAATCTAGCATGACCTTCCCGCTAGCATGGTCCAAAATTAGTTGAAACTAGATACGAACGATCCCGCCGGCGGCAAAATCTCCCGCCTCCTTCTAAAATTTCCGCCACCTTAGTCTTTAGCATGCGAAATCCCCCTTTTGTCCTTGGTGCACGGAGACCAGTAGTTACAATACCGCCCTCATCTACATGATAGGTCGAGGCTACTTTGGTAACTTCTGGTTCCCCCACTACACGGCACCCCCATTTCCTCTCCCACTCCCGCAAAAAATGACTAACTCCACAGCATGAGAGCATCTTACATCACACCGTCCGTACTTCATCGCCCTTTCTCCCCTCCCCTCTCGAAACCCTAGACTGCTCATCCACCGGCGTACCATAGCCCATTCACTGCCAGCGGCGTCCAGCTCGCCGGATCTGCTTCTGCGGCCGCATCTACCCCTCCCACCTCCCCTAGAAACAAGTAGACTGCTCATCCACCACCGTACCTCGCCGGATCTGCTTCGCCGGTACTCTCGTCAACCGCCGCGCACCTGCAGCGGCTCATTCGTACTCCCCACCGAAGACGCTTCGTCCACACCCCCCGGAGCTGCCCCACCGACGCCCCCATCGACGGCCTCTGATCCTCTTCGCCGACACCTTCCTCAACCCTACTGGAGCTGCTTCGTCGACACCTTCCTCAACCCTACCGGAGTAGCTTCGCCTATACCACTCTCAACCCTACCGGGGCCGCTTTGCCAACTCACAGGTCCACGGCCTCAAATCCGCTTCCTCGCACCCTCATCCAACCTACCGGAGCAACTTCTGACGCCCCATCCATGGTCGCAGATCCGCATCGTCGACACCACCCTTAACCCAACCACCGGAGCAGCTTCTGACGCCCCGTCGACAGCTGCAGATCCGCATCATCGACACCATCCTTAACCCAACCACCGGAGTAGCTTCACCTACGCCCTCGTCCACGGCCATAGATCCGCTTCGCCCACACCGTAGTCCACCCTACCGTAGCCGCTCCACAAACACCCTACTCGACGGTTCTAGATCTCCTTACCGGACCCCGATAGCCAGCGCATCGTCATCACCCTCGATGTTTCTAACCTGATTCCCACAGTCTGGAGAGATGCCAAGCACCCGCCACGGCCTAGGTACTTGTCACATTTAAACCCGTCCAGCATCACCTGCCCGATGTACTTCAAATATACTAACCGGTCGCTGTTACCTGTTATGCAGCTGGCAAAAACTACAAGGACGATGTTTCTTCTGGATCTAACAGCTTGGCAAACCAAGATCCTAGACTGAGGCATTGCTATGATCTTGTAAGCGCGTCTCTCTCTCTTGTACTGTTCTGTGCCTGCCAGCGTGCTTTGCTAGGATTTCCGACCAGTAATCCCTTTATGCAGACAATGATTTCAACTACTGGCTGCTAAATTAGATATGTAGATGTCATACATGATACTACCTCGTACCTCCGTTCCTAAATATAAGTCTTTCTAGAGATTCCACTATAGGCTACATACAGAGCAAAATGAGTGAATCTACACTCGAAAATGCATCTATATACATCTGTATGTGGTCCATACTAGAATTTCTACAAAGACATATAGTTAGGAACAGGGGCAGTATATTACACAAAATCGTAGGTGGCATGTAGGAATTCCAGTGCACTACATTAGGCTCCCTTAGAGTGCCTGCTAGTCCACCATACAGAGTTATGGCTAGTTTATGAACGCACACAATCGTTAATTGGTGGTTTAAATATGCGCAAGGGATATGCAATGTAGTATCATGTAGAGATGTCTGAAATTAGCCGTGTCAACTTGCAGATAGGGTTACACAATGAAAAAGTACAAGATGTATGTGGCAATTTCATGGAACATCACAAAAAAGGAGAGGCAGTAGTGAGCCTATACAGTGTGCCATGGTATGTCACTCCTCCATTGCAATCATCGTGACATGTTATTTGTATGCCAGTTCTATTAGCCAAGTTTCTTAGGGACAGTTATTATGAGTTATCCTAAGAAAATAAGCACCTGTGAATATAAGCTCCATGTAATAAGCCAACCAGTTCTTTTCATTGCGTTTTTAGCTTATCTTTGGTATGATCAGTGGAAAGTCTAGATTGCATTATATTTTTTTTTCATTGTGCTGCCCATATGGAAATTAATTTGACTTGCAAACATCACAAATTGAACCCAGTGCAATAATTAATATGATAGGAAAACAGACCATCACTATTTGCTCAAAATGCAAATACAAAGATACCATCTACTTGGCACAATCTACTTTGGTCAATGTTTTCCATAGAGATCCCATTGCCTAATTTAAACGAAGAACGCATGACCCACATTTAAATGAAGAACAATTATTTATTGAAATTCGATGGTCCAAGTGGCTGGTTATTATCGTATAGCAGCACCACGTGAAAGCATCATATAGCAGCAGCAGCTCATAGCAACTCATCATACAGCAGCAGCAGTCTGCAATTCATCATATACCAGCATCAGCTCATAGCAATTCATCATATAGTAGCAGCTGGAGCAGCTCATAGCAATTCATCATATAGCAGCAGCAGGAGCAGCTCATAGCAATTCATCATATAGCAGCAGCAGGAGCAGCTTGTAGCAACTTATCATATAGCAGCAGCAGGAGCAGCTTGTAGCAACTCATCATATAGCAGCAGCAGCTCATAGCAATTCATCATAGAGCAGTAGTAGCTCATAGCAACTCATCATACAACAACAGTAGCTCATAGCAATTCATCATATAGCAGCAGTAGGAGCAGCTCATAGCAATGCATCATATAGCAGTAGCAGAAGCAGCTCATAGCAATTCATCGTATAGTGGAAAGGGGAGAGGAGATGCAAGTGGGCAGGGCAATGAATGCTTGCGTGTTTGTTTTTACTTGAGGGTCAGGTGTGACATGGGCGTCAGCAGTTGCATTTTGAGTGTAATATAGGCAGACAACAGAGTCATTTCACTATTCCCCTTCCCTTCAATTTTTAGTGAGGTTCTACCCGAAACACCCCCCTCCAAAGCGAAATTAGTTAAGCCCAAGCCCATAACTCAAAAATGACTTCTTTACAACTTTTATGGCTTATTTTGACAATATGTCATGAAAAGGCGGAATCGAACTGGCCCTTAACCTGCAATTCAATTGTGCGTGCAATGATGAATCACTCCTGCCTGCTATCTATACATTTAGGCATCATGATACATGGCATAACCTAATACATGTGCATTCCATTGTAGAATCTGGAATATGCAATGTTTATGTTAGTTCATACGTTGCACATGATGTTTAAATGCCCCTTAAATCTGGTCAGTCAAGTGATGGTTTTTAAGCCTCCTTCTTTGCTTCTTTTCTTGATATGTAAGATTTGCTCACACATCTGTTCAATTACTTGTTTGCATCAGCCAACCATACTAGGACTGTTTGCTTTGATTACTTGCTGTTCTTAACATAACACTCTAACAGAGCTTGTCAACGATTTAAACACTAAGGGCTGCTGTAGTGGGGCCTTGTCTAACTCATAGGTGACATAAAGGTTTGGTTGTACACTACAGTAGGCTCTCCAAGAGTACCTGGATATCCAGTTCGAAGGTATGCCTAGTTTTTACATAGTGCAGACATAGTAAATGCTCATTTCATTGTGTGCAAGTGCAAGAGATGTGGCATGTTTCATTATGTGGTGTTGTTTTGTTATAATCTCATTCTTTTGTGTTCACAGACTGGAAAGTATGCATATTTATCTTCCAAGGAGACGAGTAACTAGTTTGTGTCACCTTGTAGAGGGGGTGCAATGAAGATAAGATTGAGGATTTCCAAGTACAAGATGTTAGGAAGGAGCCTTGCAAGAGAAGTAGGAGCTGCGCTGAGCCTCTTCAACCTGCTAAGGTAAGTCACTGTATGCAACTCAATAGTTCAATTCCTTGTTTGTTTCAGGCATAGTTAATTTTCTCTTTTCAATTGCTTTATTTGTCCTCAGTTAATGAGATGCCCAAATAATCATGCCTGATGTTCGGTACTTGTATCACTATTAGTTGACATAATTAAAGGCCTTACCATTTAATTACTCTGCCGAAGTGTGCCTGAAGCTTTGAAGTCTATTAACCAACTATTATTGCATTAGGCTCACAATCTAGTTTATACTATGCTAATGATTGCATAGTTTTGCTTGCTGTAGTATGTTTGTATGAAACCCTCTGTTGTTCATTATGCTCCCTAAGACTTTAATTGAGGCACAGAATGGCCAACTGCTTGCTTACTTATACGCAACGTGTTGTCTAAATTTGTAACTTGTCTGTGTTTTCGATTGGGCCCCAACATCATGCTCCTCTGGTCAGCTAAGAGGGATTTCTGTATGCAGGCTGCATAGACTATCTTTTTTATAATTTTTAAAATATCACCTGCTTATGCTTCATGATGTGTAACATTTTTTTTGAAAGTGATGTGTAACATTATTGTTAGTCCTGTTTTTCCATGTAGTACAAAATAGTGTCTTCTTCGCTTCACTGTTGTAACTATATTTTTGCCCTAGTCATGTGTACTTACAGAAACATTTCAGGATGAAGTGACATCAACACAAAGATCTGCGAGCAGTGCGGCATGGCTGTTACCGAATGATTATGGATTGTAATTGGAATGTGCTGATGTTCTCGAGCATCAACTAGAGGTGGCAAGACAACGTGTACATGATTGTCAACGTATAATCAACAAGTTGAGACTGGACATGCAGGTATTAGATGCAGGAGTCAAAAAAATGAAACACGACACTGAGGTAACTATGAAGGAATTGGAGATTTTGCAGACTGAAATTGTGCTATCTGAATCCGGCCAATCCTATTTTCTGAAGAGATTATAGTTCAAATGGAGTTAAGTTGATGCACGCCCATGATGTATGAGCTGTATTTGCCAAGTGTATGTAATTTGTTGTTTGTGTATGCTTTATTATCACCTGTGCCGAACCATAATGCCCAGTGGGTATAATCGGCTGTAATTTCTTTATTGTAAAGTGTAGGATTATTCTACCTTTCTATGCCTTGATCTCTTTGTTGTAATAGTGTAGACTTTTTAGAGGTGATAGTATTGAGTAGGATAATTCTTTGAATATGCTATATCATTCAAACGGGAGCCAATTCCCCCGACCATGGCCCTTCACGGGCCGTCGGATCCATGGGCCTTCTACGTCTCGTAGGATCCATGGGCCTTGTACGTCTCGTAGGATCCATGGGCCGCCGACTCATTTATGGGTCTTGTACGGGTCTACGACCTTTAATGGAAATCATACGTTTTATGGGCTGACCATAACGGGCTGTTAATAGGCCGTATTTGGTGATGCTATGAAAATGGCCCAACAGACTAACGGTCCGCAAACAGGCCGACTGTAACGACGGGATGGATTTGCCCCAGATGACAGTAACGGGCCGTAAGTAACCGAATGCTGCAAATGAGCCCAAGAATAAATGGGCCCTCAGAAGGCCGAAAGTTAACTTGGGCTGGAAACGGCCCAACGGAATAACAGGCCGTTAATGGGTATAAAGTGATACACTGTTCATTACGGGCTAGTTTCAACACGGGCCGTTAATGGGTGTAAAGTAATACATTGTTCATTACGGGCCAGTTTCAGCACGAGCCGCTCATGGGCCAAGAGTTACAAAGGGCCTCATATGGGCCAAAAGACGTCATGGGCTATACATGGGCCAGAAGTGAAAACGGGCTGGAATCATATTGAATGGCCCAGATGACGCTACTGGGCCTAATTCGGATAGGGCGTAACGGGCCTTGGGTTAGCGGGCTGCAAATGGGCTATATGCGAATAGGCCGTTAACAGGCTTTCCATGGGCCAACCCGCCAACTTTTGACCAAGTCAAATGGGTCGGCCTTTTCACAGGAATGGGCCACTGTTGGGCCGTGCCACGTGTCGACGTATCATAGGCGCCTTCTGTCCAGTGAGTGGATGACATCTGTCCCAATGATGAGCCGACACGTGTTTCCTCTAGCCAATGATGATTTTACATGTGGAAACTCCCCATTGGTCGGGGCTGTTAACGGGTTATCGGATCCAAAACCCGACCCGATAGCTTAACAACGTTCCGTTACGGTGGATGCCACGTGTCGGTCACCCTTGACGAAAGCACTTCCGTGACGCGCGATTTATAGTCATGGAAGTGGACACTTCCATGATGATAATTTTGGTAATGTCATGGAACACTTCTACGACAGCACAGGTATGACTATCTTGATTTTGTCATAAATTTATCATGGATGTACATGCATGACAAAAAAAAGCGACCTACTATGACAAACATGTATCATCACGGAAGAGTATTTTTTTGTAGTGGAGCCGGACTCTCGGGCGGGGGCGACGCGTGCTGGAGGCGGACTCCGGGGAGGCGGTGACACGCGTGGGCTGGCTGGGCTTCGGCCGAGTCAGTCCGAAAAGTTTTTTTAAAATAATTTCGCCCGAACGTAAAAAATTCAAATTCAAATAAATAAAAATCCCAAAATCAATTTTCACGGTCCTCTACTAATATTTAGGACAACATGAACATTTTTCTTGGCTAAAATGCAATTTTTAGAAATGCAATTTTCCCTAATTTACTCGAATAAATCTCAAATAAAATTCAAATAAAACAAATATTTTTATTTAAAATTAAATTTCCATTATTTCCTCTGTTTTGGAGAAGTCATATTATCTTCTCTCATGATTTTATTTATTTTCGAAATAATCGGAAAAATAATTTCAAATAAAAATCACTTTGATCCTATTTACCAATTTTGAAAATTCAAAAACGGAATTTTATGAAAACCTCAAACTCTCGCGAATGGTCCTTCAGTTGCTTAAGGTCTCTAGTATCAAAATGTCCAAATAAAAGCAATTCAAAAAATGCAAGAATCATGGATGCATATGATGACCTAGTGATTAACATCCAAATTGAAAATTGGGATGTTACAGAAGCAGCAGTACCGCTCCTGGAGCAGTAGTACTGCTTGTGTCCCGGCTAAGAAGAGCATAACTGTTGGATTTGTTCCCCACTATAAAAGGGGGTCTTCTTCTCTGAGAAGACTTACCTCTACCTCCCCCAAACTCCATTGTTGCCCCAAAGCTCATTTTCGCCCGATCTCTCTCCCTAGCCAATCAAACTTGTTGATTTTCTAGGGATTGGTTGAGAAGGCCCCGATCTACACTTCCACCAAGGGAAATTTGACCCCCCCACTAATCCCTTGTGAATCTTGTTAGTCCTGGGTGTTTGAGAACCCTAGACAGTTGAGGGCACATCGGAGCCACATTCCATTGTGGTGAAGCTTTGTGGTGTTGTTGGGAGCCTCCAATTAAGCTGTGGAGATTGCTCCAACCTTGTTCGCAAAGGTATGGTCACCGCCTTCAAGGGAACCACTAGTGGAATCATGGCATCTCGCATTGTGTGAGGGCGCGAGGAGAATACGGTGGCCCTAGTGGCTGAAGGAAATATGCCCTAGAGGCAATAATAAAGTTGTTATTTATATTTCCTTATATCATGATAAATGTTTATTATTCATGCTAGAATTGTATTAACCGGAAACTTGATACATGATACATAGACAAAACATAGTGTCCCTAGTATGCCTCTACTAGACTAGCTCGTTAATCAAAGATAGTTAAGTTTCCTAACCATAGACATGTGTTGTCATTTGATGAACATGATCACATCATTAGGAGAATGATGTGATGGACAAGACCCATCTGTTAGCTTAGCATAATGATCGTTAAGTTTTATTGCTATTGCTTTCTTCATGACTTATACATATTCCTTTGACTATGAGATTATGCAACTCTCGAATGCCGGAGGAATGCCTTGTGTGCTATCAAACATCACAACATAACTGGGTGATTATAAAGATGCTCTACAGGTATCTCCGAAGGTGTTTGTTGGGTTGGCATAGATCAAGATTAGGATTTGTCACTCCGAGTATTGGAGAGGTACTGTGGGAGTCCTAGATTACGGGGTCCTCGGGCGTCCGGGCTATGCAACGTGGGACAGACTAATGGGCCGTGAAGACACAAGATAGAAGACTTCCCCCGTGTACGGATGGGACTCTCCTTTGCGTGGAAGGCAAGCTTGGCGTGCGGATATGAGTATTCCTTTCTTTGTAAACCGACTTCACACAAACCTAGCCCCCTCCGTGTCTATATAAACCAGAGGGTTTAGTCTGTAGAGGCAATCACAGTCATAATCATACAGGCTAGACAATTAGGGTTTAGCCATTACGATCTCGTGGTAGATCAACGCTTCTAACCCCTATACTCATCAAAGTCAATCAAGCGGGACGTAGGGTATTACCTCCATTAAGAGGGCCCGAACCTGGGTAAAACATCATGTCCCTTGTCTCCTTAGACGCACAATTCGGGACCCCCGATCCGAGATCTGCCGGTTTTGACACCGACATTGGTTCTTTCATTGAGAGTTCCTCTGTAGCGTCAACTGAAGGACCAATGGCTCGCCTTGTCATCAATGACAGTATCACTTCTGAAGAAGCCCTAATTCCAGGGCAAACCCTCCGGCTCGGCAAATTCACTATGGGTGCCCGTCCGTCCATTAAGCCGAAGGCAACCCCCCAAGTCACCGAAAATCCCCTTTGCATCAGCCCCGAATATTCCGACAAGATGGACCCGGCAGACCTATCATCTTTGAACTAACTGCTAGAACGCATCGCCACCCTGGGAGTCTCAACTGACTATGATCTGATCGGGTTTAAACCCGATCAGAGAGAAATTAAATCTCTGTCGGTCACCCATCTGGTAGCGGTTGTGGAGGAACAGGCTGACAATAACTCCTTTCCTACGTTGAGAACCAACTATGTTCGGATTTCCGAACCCGGAGAACTGGATACCCACCCTCGAGAGGACACTCCCTGTCCTCCGAACACAAAATCGGGCATCAAGCCTGAGAATTCCCTAGACACTCCGGGTCCTGGTTGGTAACCTCGGAAATTCTTCAAGATCCGGACTCCACGGTGGGCCAAGGTGCGAATTTGAACCCGGCCACCCACCACAAGCATTATTCTCCAAGCAACTCCGGCTCTCCGGACATATGCGACCTAATGCATGTGCGGCAGCAGCTGGCCTCGGGAAATAGTCCACCACTTTTGGGCTAGATTCCTCCTTGTTAAAAACTAGATAAAGGACTGCCGCGTCGGCGACACAATTTCAGTATTTCGCAACAATTGTACAGATGAGGGAATCCTTAATGCCCTCAATCGCCATCGTGTCCTGCACTTCACAGATTTGGCACGCATAGTACAGAAGTACTGCACAATGGAAAGCGCCTGGAAAACCCAGACAACCCGCTGGGAACCATAGGCCTTTAGGCCATCTCCCGGATGGGCAAAAAGGGTGCACCCTCACGGGGCACCTAATCATCATCCCATGGACAAGAAATTCAAGCCCTTTACATGACACAGAATTGTCTTCGAAGAATGGCTCGACAGGCCCTGTCAAGTACATACGATGTTGAATACTGAACCAACTCACTGCCTACGGGCATGTTGGATACTCCGGCAGGTGTCCAAGAGCGGTGAGGATATCCTCACCAATACGACACCAGAAAAGTACTCTTCAGAACATGATCCCGAAGTACTCATAGTCTTCGAGACCTTCTCATCAAATGATCGGCGCAAACGGGCGCTTCACGACCTTCCCGAAGTCCGCCATGTAGCAGCAATAAACCCTTGGAATGATACGACAATTACTTTTAATGCCAATGGCAAACCAAGATCCCGCTTAGTCCGGGCACCAGCCGCTCTGGTCCTCAACCCCATTGTGGACGTTTTTCGGCTTACTAAAGTGCTAATGGACGGTGGCAGCAGACTGAACCTCATCTACAAGGACACGCTTAATAAAATGCAAATGGACAGGAGTCACATTGAGCAGAGCAATACATCCTTTAGGGGAATCATTCCTAGTAGGGAAGCAAGATGCTCGGGGAAAATTAAGCTGGATGTGGTATTCGACACACCAGAAAACTATAGGTCCAAAGAGATAATCTTCCAGGTGGCTCGTTTTAACAGCAGATATCATGCCCTGTTAGGACGAGATGCATTCACACGCTTTCAAGCTATACCTCATTACAGGTGTATGAAGCTCAAAATGCCCGGGCCTAATGGTGTTATCACTATCTCTAGTGATCTGGACATAGCACTCCGCGCCGAAAATAAAACCGCATCCCTGGCCCTTGAGGCATTGTCCGAAGCCCTAGCGGCCAAGGAACTCATTGCACTGCGTTCCACGGTGGATAGGGACAACGTAATCCTCGATAAACGTCCCAAATCCACCTCCTTCAAACCAGCGGACGAAATAGTTAAATTTCAAGTTCACCCGACGGACCCCAAGAAGATTGCTTCCATCGGAGCATAGCTGGACCTGACGGTCGACGCCGCATTACACGCGTTCCTGCGCGAGAACTGGGGCATATTCGCCTGGCACCCTTCTGATATGCTAGGAATCCCATGCAGATTGGCCGAACATAGCCTCAATATATTAAAGCGATACAAGCCGGTTAACCAAACACTGCGGCGCTCTTCCGAACCCAAACGACAAGCTATGGGGGAGGAGCTAGCCAAGTTAATGAGGTCGGGTTCATCAGATAAATAAAACACCCGGACTGGCTAGCAAACCTGGTGATGGTACCAAAGAAGGAGAAATCCTGGTGCATGTGTGTCAATTCAAAGACCCCAACAAGGTCTGCCCCAAGGATCCCTTCCCCATCCCCCTTATCAATCAGATCACTGACTCTACTGTAGGACACGACTCACCGTGTTTCCTCCACGCATACTCCGGATACCATCAAATCAAAATGAAGGTGTCTGATCAAGCTGCAACGGCATTCATTACCCCATACGGGCCTTTCTGCTCTAACACTATGCCCTTCGGGCTGAAAAACGCTGGTGCCACCTACCAATGCATGATTCAAAGATGCCTGGAGAAAAAAATCGGCAAGACGGTCGAAGTATATGTGGATGACGTCGTCATCAAAACTAAGCACGTCGAGTCACTAGTAGATGACCTCTCACATTCAACAACCTCCGTACATATGACATCAAGCTCAATCCGGAAAAGTGTGTCTTCGGCGTCCGCGCTGAAAAACTGCTGGGCTTCATCGCTTCCAATAGAGGAATTGTGGCAAACCCAGCCAAAATCCGAGTTTTGTCACAATTGGCTACACCAATAGACCTCAAACAGGTCCAAAAAACTAGCCAGGTGCATGGCAGCCTTGAGCCGCTTTGTCTCCAGATTAGGAGAAAAGGTGTTGCCACTGTATCGCTTGCTCCGACGCACCGACCACTTTATTTGGATAGATGCTGCAACAACCGGGCTAGAGGAAATAAAAACTTTGCTAGCAAGCAACCCCATCATGGCTGCACCAAACGTCGGTGGACCAATGCTTACATATCGGCAACTCACCTGGTGGTGAGTGCGGTGCTCGTCATCGAACGAGAAGAGGAATGACATAAATTCCCACTCCAGAAACCAGTATATTACGTATCGACGGTCCTCACACCATGCAAAACCCGACACCCGCATTATCAGAAGATAACATATGCGGTCTTTATGGCATCCTGCGAGCTACGACACTACTTCCAAGAATGCTCAATCACGGTGGCTTCCAAAGTACCACTCAACGATATTATAAACAACCGGGACGCCACCGGCAGGATTGCCAAATGGGCCATTGAGCTCCTACCATTTGAAATAACGTACAAACCACGCCGAGCCATTAAATCTCAGGTGTTGGCTGACTTCGTCGCCGAATGGACTGAGGCCGAACTCCCTAAAGAGTACGACACATATTCCAATAGGGTGATGCACTTTGACGGCTCTAAAATGTTAGCCGGATTGGGGGCTGGTGTCATATTGACACCCCCCACACGAGACATAGTTCGTTAGGTGCTCCTAATACTATATACAGACTCTAATAATGTAGACGAATACGAGGCCCTATTGCACGGTCTCCGGATGGCTGTCTCCATGGACATACGACGCCTTGAGGTGTGCGGGGATTCCAACCTCGCAATATCCCAAATAAACAGAGACTTCGACGCAAAAGATCCGAAGATGGCGGCCTACCGCAACACTGTACTCCAAATATCAGCTCGGTTCGAGGGCCTCGAGTTTCATCACATGGCTTGAGAGAGTAATCAAGCCGTAGACATCCTTGCTCGCATGGGCGCTAAACGCGACCCCGTCCCACCTAACACCTTTGTGGAAAGGCTCTTCAAGCCATCTGTGGTGTGGCAGGACGAGAACGAGACCACCGACCCGAAGCCGATCATACCCCCTGATTTCGAACACAGTCCCGATATAATCGAGGGCTCAGGAACCGAAATAACACCATTGGCCCATGAAATCATGGTTGTAATTGCCCCATGGACCGAGCCTTTCCTTGCCCATCTCACTAGGAATGAGCTCCCTGAGGATCAAACTGAGGCCCGTCGCATCATTCGACGTTCGAAAGCCTATAAAGTTCATGAAGGAGAACTATACAAGAAAAGTACTACTGGGGTCCTTCAACGATGTATCTCCGAAGACGAGGGACGACAGCTCTTGGCTGAAATACACGCTGGTCTTCGCGGCCATCATGCCGCAGCCCGGGCCCTTGTAAGTAAAGCCTTCCGCACATGTTTCTTTTGGCCCACAGCCTGGGCATATGCACAAGACCTTATGCAGGGCTGCGTTGGATACCAGCTTTTCGCTAACCAAAGCCACATGCCGCCTACCGCCCTCCGAACAATCCCCATTACTTGGCCCTTTGCGGTTTTGGGGCTAATATGGTCGTACCTCTTAAAGGGGGAAGCCATAAGAAGAAATACTTGTTGGTAATGGTTGACAAGTTCACTAAGTGGATAGAAGCTAAACTGGTTAAAATGGCTGAAGCCAGACCGGTGATAGACTTCATATCCGGCGCCGTACACCGTTGCGGTGTCCCGCACAGTATTATTACTGACAATGGCTCTAACTTTACAGCCGACAAGGTGAAAACTTGGTGCGCCAACTTGGGCATCAAGCTTGAATACGCCTCCGTATACCACCCTCAGACAAACGGTCAGGTCTAACGGGCTAACGACATGATAATGAGCGGCATAAAACCCAGACTAGTGTGATCTCTGCAACAATCAGACAAACACTGGGTCGAGGAACTCGATTCCGTACTCTGGGGGCTGCGGACCATGCCCAATCGCATGACCGGATATACACCCTTTTTCATGGTGTATGGTGTAGAGGCAGTCTTGCCTTGCGACATTATTCATGACTCACCTCGAGTGTGCATGTATGAAGAGAGAGAAGCCGAGCTCGATCGGCAGGATGACCTGGATGGCCTGGAGGAGGAGCGCGATGTCACGAAAGCCCATTCCGCATTCTATCAATAGCAGGCTCGACGATACCAAAGCAGAGAAGTATAGGCAAAGGCCTACAATGTTGGTGAACTAGTTTTATGCCTACCAGAAAAGAAAAAGGACAAGCTCAAGCCCAAATGGGAGGGTTCCTTCATTATAGATGAAGTTCTCACTGGAGGAGCCTATCGTCTTTGCAATGCTTCGGACAATCGCTTGGAGCCAAACCCATGGAATGCCGCAAGGCTCCAAAGATTCTATGCCTAAGTCCGCACATAGCCCCTTTTTTCTTGTTCCGTCTTTTCTCCTTTTTACAGTTTTCCCTTTTTTGCCTCGTTTCTATAGGACTTCGAAGTTCGTGTTCGGATAAACCGTACACCTGAAGGGTAGACATCCTCAAATGTACTTACCCCACAATACCTGGGGGCTTCCTTTCACAAGAAGCTTATTCTTGTTATTATTTTTCGAGCATCAAGCTCACCATATATATGTGTCATCTATCCATACATGTCTTTTCTTCACCATTATATGCACCTTTATGACTTAAGTTTTTGCCAAGCCGGGTTGCCTAGCTCCTGTGCTTGTGCCCTACGTCCCGTTTGTTCGGCTAGGGCATAAAGGGAGCACCTCTGCGATTGTTACAGCCGGGTCATCTGGACATGTACCTCAGACGGGTGAAGCCGAAAGCTAGCGTTTTTAAGGGAATGATTGGTCGGTGAGTAAAAGATGAACCGCCCTCGCGACACTACAAAGCCCCAAAGTATAAACGCGTATTCTGATTTCTTAGCATCATAGCCTCGGTGAGGGAGTCCTGGATTAGGGGGTGTTCGGATAGCCGGACTATACCTTCAGCCGGACTCCTGGACTATGAAGATACAAGATTGAAGACTTCGTTCCGTGTCCGGAAGGGACTTTCCTTGGCGTGGAAGGCAAGCTTGGCGATACGGATATGTAGATCTCCTACCATTGTAACCAACTTTGTGTAACCCTAACCCTCTCCGGTGTCTATATAAACCAGAGGGTTTTAGTCCGTAGGACAACATACACAACAACAATCATACCATAGGCTAGCTTCTAGGGTTTAGCCTCTCCAATCTCGTGGTAGATCTACTCTTGTACTACCCATATCATCAATATTAATAAAGCATGACGTAGGGTTTTACCTCCATCGAGAGGGCCCGAACCTGGGTAAAACTTCGTGTCCCTTGCCTCCTGTTACCATCCGGCCTAGACGCATAGTTCGGGACCCCCTACCCGAGATGCGCCGGTTTTGACACCGACATTGGTGCTTTCATTGAGAGTTCCTCTATGTCATCGCCATCAGGCTCGATGGCTCCTATGATCATCAATAGCAATGCAGTCCAGGGTGAGACCTTCCTCCCCGGACAGATCTTCGTCTTTGGCGGCTTCGCGCTGCGGGCCAATTCACTTGGCCATCTGGAGCAGATCGAAAGCTACGCCCCTGGCCGTCAGGTCAGATTTGGAAGTTTAAACTACACGGCTGACATCCGCGGGGACTTGATCTTCGACGGATTCGAGCCACTGCCGAGCGTGCCGCACTGTCACGACGAGCATGATCTTGCTCTGCCGCCGAACAGTGCCCTTGAGGCCGCACCTGCATCGGCTTCGACCCTTAATTCGGAGCCAACTGCGCCGATCGAGGATGGGCGGTTGGACGCCGCCTCGGGGGCTGCGATCCCAACGGCGATTGAGCCGAACACCAGCCCCGCACTCCGCGAGACTCATGACTCCAAGGAGCGGGACTCCTCTCCGGACTCCAAACCCTCCGCGCCCCTGCCGATCGAATCCGATTGGGCACCGATCATGGAGTTTACTGCCGCGAACATCTTTCAGCACTCGCCTTTCGGCGATATTCTGAAGACACTGGAGTCTCTCTCTTTATCAGGAGAGCCCTGGCCGGACTATGGTCAGCAAGGTTGGGGTACGGACGATGAAGAAATTCAAAGCCCACCCACCACCCACTTTGTAGCCACTGTTGATGATTTAACCGACATGCTCGACTTCGACTCCGAAGACATCGACGGTATGGACGCCAATGAAGGAGATGATGAAGAACCAACGCCTACTAGGCCCTGGAAAGCCACCTCGTCATATGACATATACATGGTGGACACCCCAAAAGAAGGAGATGGCGATGGAACAGCGGAGGATGACCCCTCCAAGAAACAGCCTAAGCGCCGGCATCAGTGGCGCTGCTCAAAATCCCGCCAAAACAAATGCGGCAATTCCAGCACGGGAGATAATAATACTCCGGAAAGTGCCGAAGAAAACCCCCTCCATCAAGATTTAGCAAAGGAGGATGGAGAAACCAGCCCTCATGAGAGAGCGGCAGACAGAGAGGTCGAGGACGATAATTATATGCCTCCCTCCAAAGACGAGGCAAGCCTCGACGACGACGAATTCGTTGTGCCAGAGGATCCCGTCGAGCAAGAGAGTTTTCAACACAGTCTTATGGCCACGGCAAGAAGCCTCAAGAAAAAAAAGTAACAACTTAGGGCTGATCAAGATTTGCTAGTCGACAGATGGACTGAAGTCCTTGCGGCCGAAGAGTGTAAACTCGAACGCCCCTCCAAGAGCTACCCAAAGCGCAGGTTGCTACCCCAATTAGAGGAGGAAGCACTCGATGCGGCCGACCGGCCACCTCATGGCCGCGACAGAGAGGCCTCTCGGCCCTCCACTCAAGCCACACCTCGTACCAAGGCACGGGAATATGCGCTGGACTTACGTGATATGTTGGAGGACAAGGCAAGGCAGACAAGATCGATCTACGGATCGCGTGGGCGCCCCATGGCTCGAGACGGTAACCGTCTCACCGGCCACAAATTCTGCAGGGCCGAACATAGTAGACAAAGCTCATTGGAGCTACGTCATGATATAGCCCAGTATAGAGGCGCCGCACACCCACTATGCTTCATAGACGAAATAATGGATCATCAAATCCCCGAGGGTTTCAAACTCGTAAATATAGAATCATATGATGGCACAACAGATCCTGCGGTATGGATCGAGGATTATCTCCTTCATATCCACATGGCCCGTGGCGATGATTTCCACGCCATTAAATACCTCCCACTCAAGCTTAAAGGACCAGCTTGGCATTGGCTTAACAGCTTGCCAACAGGATCAATCAGTTGTTGGGAGGACCTGGAAGCCGCATTCCTCGACAATTTCCAGGGCACTTATGTGCGACCCCCAGACGCCGATGACCTAAGTCATGTAATTCAGCAGCCAGAGGAATCAGCCAGGTAATTTTGGACACGGTTCCTAACAAAAAAATCAAATAGTCGACTGTCCGGACATTGAGGCCCTAGCAGCCTTCAAGCACAATATCCGTGACGAGTGGCTTGCCCGGCACCTTGGACAGGAAAAACCGAAGTCTATGGCAGCACTAACGACACTCCTGACCCGCTTTTGCGCGGGAGAAGACAACTGGCTTGCTCGTAGCAACAATATGACCAAGAACCCTGGTAATTCGAATACCAGGGACAGTAGTGGCAGGTCGCGTCGCAACAAGTAGAAGCGCCGCATTAACGGTGACAATGCTGAGGATACGGCAGTTAATGCCGGATTCAGAGGCTCTAAATCCGGTCAGCGGAAAAAGCCATTCAAAAGGAATCCTAGGGGCCTGTCCAGTTTGGACCGAATACTCGACCGCTTGTGCCAAATACATGGCACCCCCAAAAAGCCGGCCAATCACACCAACATGGATTGTTGGGTGTTCAAGCAGGCAGGCAAGTTAAACGCCGAAAATGAAGACAAGGGGCTGCATAGCGATGACGACGAGGAGCCCTGGCCGCCGAACAACACTGGACAGAAGGGTTTTCCCCCACAAGTGCGGACGGTGAACATGATATACGCAACCCACGTCCCCAAAAGGGAGCGGAAGCGCGCGTTAAGGGACGTATACGCGATAGAGCCAGTCGCCCCAAAGTTCAACCCATGGTCCTCTTGCCCCATCACCTTTGATCGAAGGGACCATCCCACTAGCATCCGTCATGGCGGATTTGCCGCATTGGTTCTAGACCCAATTATTGACGGATTTCATCTCACTAGAGTCCTTATGGACAGCGGCAGCAGCCTGAACCTGCTTTACCAGGATACAGTGCGGAAAATGGGCATAGATCCCTCGAGGATTAAGCCCACCAAAACGACCTTTAAAGGCGTAATACCAGGTGTAGAGGCCAACTGTACAGGTTCAGTCACACTTGAAGTGGTCTTCGGATCTCCGTATAATTTCCGAAGCGAGGAGTTAATCTTCGACATTGTCCCGTTCCGCAGTGGTTATCACGCACTGCTCGGGCGAACCACATTCGCCAAGTTCAATGCGGTACCGCACTATGCATACCTTAAGCTCAAGATGCCAGGCCCTCGAGGAGTAATTACGGTCAATGGAAACACCAAACGCTCCCTCCGAACGGAGGAGCACACGGCGGCCCTTGCAGCGGAAGTACAAAGCAGCCTCTCCAGGCAGTTTTCCAGTCCGGCCACTAAACGACCGGACACCGTCAAGCGCGCCCGGAGTAACCTACAACAAGACCGCCTGGCATGATCTGAGCAGGCGTAGCAATGCGGCCCCAACCCCAACCCTCGCAAAAAGGCGACGCCAATACTTTGCGTACATAACTACGCTCTAGAGATACCATGGGTACAGGAGGAGGGGCACCATCACGGCACGCCCGAAACACGGCTTAAACCGCACCAGGGGCTGCCAATTTTTTATTTTTCTCTTACTTTCAGGACTCCACACTTCGGAAGGCCTGTTCGGCAGTTCAATTGCCGCACAAACGATGCAAGAACCAGGGAATCAGACAAGCCGCGCCGCATTACGGAACTCCCAAGTGGTCTCTATCACGAGCAGTATACCTGTTTCGCATACTATTCCACAGCTTGCTCCTGGAATGGACATGTTACATAGTCCAGCCTTTTGCTTATCGCATTATTTGTATCATTCTGCTTTGATCACAGCCCTCTTTAATAAACAGTGCATAGCCTTTGTCTATTTTTGCATTACTCTTTTATATATATATATATATATATATATATATGTATATATGTTCCTTAATGACATATTGCACCCGTACACTTTGGTACGGCCTAAATACGTCAGGGGCTTTAGTACCCCTCAACATGGTGTGAGAAGTCCGAACACTTTAACAAGTGCGGCACCCCGAACTTATAGCATTATATGCATCGGCTCTGAATCATGTCTTGGGTCAATAGTTGGGTTTGCCCGGCTCCTATGTTTTGGTGCCTTACGTTCCTCTATATCGGCTAAGGTAGAACTAGGAGAACCACTGCGATTGTGCCCCAGTTGAGCTGGGTCGAGCACCTCAGTGGAGAAAGCTAAAACTGACTGTCATGATGAAGCGAGAGCTGGTCGCTGTTCGAGAGGTTTTTCGAGTCCCTAAAGACTTTTGCCTCTTAGGGCGAGGAGCCGGCTCTGTCCGGCCAAGGCGTGGATAGCGCCCGAACTCGGTCTTCCGAATACCAGGGGCTTCGCCGAAATTTAAAATTATAGAATTCTATGGCTAAGTGAGAGTGTTCACGCATTATAGTCCGATTGCCTTGTTGTTGGGCTGAGCGCCTCCCTCGAAGGACCCAAACATGGGAAAAAGAGCGCTCAGGTTTATCCCCGAACACCCCAACACTAGCGGCATGGGGGCAGAAGCCGACGACTTGCCATCTCTCAGAATTGATAAACAGCCGCACATAAGGTAATATTTTAAATTCCAATAGCATTGCTTAGCGCATATGAACAAGTTTTCAGCGCACAGGACAAAACGAGCAAGTTTCACTCAAAAATTACATCCCTAGAACATTCATCGCCACAAGGCAGGCACCCTTCAAAACATCCTTATAGTAATTCTTGGGCTTGTGATGCTCTTTCCCCGGCGGTGGCCCGTCCTTCACAAGCTTCTCAGCATCCAGCTTGCCCCAGTGCACCTTAGCACGGGCAAGGGCCCTACGGGCGCCTTCAATGCAGACGGAGCGCTTGGTGACTTCGAGCCTTGGACAGGCCTCCACCAGCCGCCGCACCAGCCCGAAATAGCTCCCAGGCAGAGCCCCTCCAGGCCATAGCCGAACTATGAGGCCCTTCATGGCCTGTTCGGCCGCCTTGTGGAGCTCGACCAACTGCTTCAGCTGGTCGCTCAGGGGCACGGGGTGTCCGGCCTCAGCATAGTGAGACCAGAACACCTTCTCTGTCGAGCTACCCTCCTCGGCTCAATATAATGCCGCGGCATCGGACACACCTCGGGGAAGATCTGCGAACGCTCCTGGAGAGCTCCGGATTCGGGTAAGTAACAAGTAACTCACGTTTATGTGTTTGCTTTGCATAAAGAATGCCTTACCCGCCGCTATCTTCTTCACCTCATCCAACTCCTGGAGGGTCTTCTGGGATTCGGCCTTGGCAGACTTGGCATTTTCAATAGCCGCCGCGAGCTCGGACGCTCGCGTCTTTGAGTCAAGCTCCAAACTCTCATGTTTTTTCATGAGAACCTGGAGCTCTTGCCGCACCTTGCCAACCTCGGCCTCATACTTCTCCCGCTCGGTGCGCTCCGTGGCCGCCCTCTTCTCGGCCTCGACCAACGCTTGCTTAAGGGTCGCCACCTCAGACGTGGCCCCTACAATAGCCACGATAATCCTATCATTTTTTGCAATTGCACCTTTTTATATATATTTAAACAAGGTATTTCTTACCTTCATTGTCCTCGAGCTGCTTCTTGGCACGCCCGAGCTCTTGCTCGGACCGCTCGAGGTTCTACTTTAGCGCGTCCACTTTCGCAGTCAGTGCGGCGGCCGCAAGCAGAGAAGCCTGCATACGCATATTGACTCCTTTTTGTTAGACTCATGCGAATTTTATTTGATCCTCTATTCGGCTTTTCTTCCCGAACACCAAACAGAGCATCAGGGGCTACTGTCTATGCGGTAATATTATTTACACATTCTTTACTTACCTCAAAGCCTATTAAAAGGCTAGTACAAGCTTCAGTCAGTCCGCTCTTGGCAGACTGAACCTTCTGGACCACCGCACTCATAATGGTGCGGTGCTCCTCGTTGATGCAGGTGCCTTGGAGCGCCTCCAACAGATTGTCCGGCGCCTCCGGTTGGACGGGGGTCACCGGCACGGTGGGCTTGCTCCTCATGGAAGGAGGTCCCCTACCGGACTCTGGAACCTTTGAAGGTTCCGGAGCGGTGTCCGACCTAGAGCCGGACTTGGAGCCCTGGGGGGTCTCATCCCCTTTACTCCTGGAGTCCGGGAGGTCGCCTTGCGGCGCCTCCAGGACCACCTCCTCCCGGCTTGGAACCTGTTGGGACAACACTTCGGTGCCATCCGTAGGGCGGGGGGAGGAAGCCGTCGGAAGCGAGTTCACATCCGACGAATCTAGTGAGCCGCTCGACGACGCGTCGAGCCGGTCTTTGGGTGGGCTGCATAAACATATTCGACATAAGGGAAAGCTGTGCGATAAACGAATACTATGAATTACTCTGGTATCCGGATACATACGATTTTGCCAGGGGCTTGGCCCTGGGCGGCCACTCCTCTCCGCCGTCGTCGGCGTCAGTGGAGTAGTCCGGAGGAAGGGTTTTCCCCTTCTTGGACCCTCCGGCCTCCCCAGGGAGGGCGGCCTTCCTTTTCTTCTCGCCTCCCACTGGAGGGGAGAGGTCTCTTCTTCTTCCTCCCCGTCTTCACGGGAGGAATGCGCCTCGGAACCGTCGGATGATGGATCCGACACCTCCTGGCACCGGGCACTCTTTCGAGTCCCCGTGGCCTTTTTCGCGGCCTTTTTCTCCGGCACCACATAGGGTGCCGGAACCAGCAGCTTCGCCAAGCGAGCATCCGCTGGGCCTTTGGGCAAAGGAGCCAGACAGTTGATCTATCCGGACGTCACCAATCCTGTCAAAGGTAAGGGAGCTTAGATCCCGTATAGAGTCAAACTATGAAAAACTGATACCCTGTAAAAGGAAAAAAACAGCTTACCGCATGAGCGTGACGCTGTGTACTGAATCCGTGATCCTCGGTAGCGGATGCGGGGGCCTCGGCACCCTTGAAAAGCACCTTCCGGGCATCTTCGTACGTCGTGTCGAAGAGCCTGCTTAGAGTTTGGTGCCGCGCCGGGTTAAACTACCATAGGTTGAAAGCCCGTTGTTGACACGGGAGGATCGGGCGGATGAGCATAACCTGGACTACGTTGACAAGTTTGAGCTTCTTGTCCACCAGGGTTTGGATGCATGTTTGGAGTCCGGTCAGTTCTCCTTTTTTACCCCACGACAGGCCCGTCTCCTTCCAGGAGGTGAGCCGCATAGGGGGTCTGGATCAAAACTCGGGGGCTGCGACCCATTCGAGGTCGCACGGCTCGGTGATGTAAAACCACCCCGATTGCCACCCCTTCAGGGTCTCCACAAAGGAGCCCTCGAGCCATAAGACGTTGGCCATCTTGCCCACCATGGCGCCTCCGCACTCCGCCTGGTTGCCGCGTACCACCTTCGGCTTGACATTGAAAGTCTTGAGCCATAGACCGAAATGGGGGCGGATGCGGAGGAAAGCCTCGCACACGACGATAAACGCCGAGATGTTGAGGACAAAGTTCAGGGCCAGATCGTGGAAATCCAGGCCGTATTAGAACATGAGCCCCCGGACAAATGGGTGGAGAGGGAAGCCCAGTCCGCGGAGGAAATGGGGGAGGAACACCACCCTCTCATGGGGCCTAGGGGTGGGGATGAGCTGCCCCTTTTCGGGAAGCCGGTGCGCGATGTCGTTTAACAGGTATCCGGCCTTCCTCAGTTTTATGATGTGTCCCTCCATGACGGAGGAGACCATCCACTTGCCTCCCGCTCCGGACATGGCTGGAGAAGGTTGAGGTGGGAGTGCGGACTTGGGCGCTGGAGCTCGAGTGCGCGAGAATGGATAGGCAAAGGAGGAAGAAGGCGTAGGTGAAAGGGTGGATCCTTATCCCCTTATATGGGTGGACGCAACTACGTGTCCCCACCATCCTGGTAAAACTCGCTTATCTCCAAGCGCCGTAATCAAGGGTGCGGTTGGGTTACCCACGCCCGTATTGATGAGAATCCCGAAATAAGGGACACGATCTCTGCTTTGACAAGACGTGCCAAGGAAACCGCCTCGCATGACGCGCTGAGGTGGGATAATGAAACGACTCGGATAAAGGCTTGGCCGTGGTGTGTCACACTACGGAATACGTCAGCAGATTAGATTTGTGTAAATATTATTCTCTCTATGGCGATATGTGGAAACTTATTTTGCAGAGCTGGACACTATCTTTGTGTTCAAAATCTTCTATGAAGTACTTGGAGGAGGAACCCGCCTTGCAATGTCGAAGACAATCTGCGCGCTGGACTTGTCGTCATTGAAGCCTGGTTCAGGGGCTACTGAGGGAGTCCTGGATTAGGGGGTGTTCGGATAGCCGGACTATACCTTCAGCCGGACTCCTGGACTATGAAGATACAAGATTAAAGACTTCGTCCCGTGTCCGGAAGGGACTTTCCTTGGCGTGGAAGGCAAGCTTGGTGATACGGATATGTAGATCTCCTACCATTGTAACTGACTTTGTGTAACCCTAACCCTCTCCGATGTCTATATAAACCGGAGGGTTTTAGTCCGTAGGACAACATACACAACAACAATCATACCATAGGCTAGCTTCTAGGGTTTAGCCTCTCCGATCTCATGGTAAATCTACTCTTGTACTACCCATATCATCAATATTAATCAAGCAGGACGTAGGGTTTTACCTCCATCGAGAGGGCCCAAACCTGGGTAAAACTTCGTGTCCCTTGCCTCCTGTTACCATCCGGCCTAGACGCACAGTTCGGGACCCCCTACCCGAGATCCGCTAGTTTTGACACCGACACTCGGTATGCATAAATAACTGCATACTAGCCCAGGGAAAGGAACCCTTAACGGAACTATTCTCTCTGGAAGATGTTTCTTACAACCAAATGTAATATAACATAACTCCCTGAATACAACTTGTCAGTTCAAGCAATGATGACTGGACTGCCTGGTTTCCGAACAGACTTTGGTGTTTACCTATGGTATAGTATTCAAAAACACTCCTAACGGATTTTTGGAGGTCGAAGCAGAAAGTCTACCATGACAATTGTTTTACAAATTCGGTTGGAGATAAGTTTGTTGAAAAAAGTACATTGTTACTTAGACTCAAAAAATTCTTCTTCCTCTAGACCCTCTAGCAGGCTGTCTAGTTTAAAATCTTGTTGGGAGAACTTGGCAGCCACCTTCACTTGGTCGTACACCAGGCTGACCGGAATTTCATGTCCATTGGATCCTCGAGGTCCGACCCAAGCCATATGATTGGGATCAAGACTGGTGTACCGTGTTTTCACCATGGCCCAGGCTTCCCGAGAACCTTCTCGGCATGGCGATATATTCCATAGCCCAAAACGGCGCCGAGCTCCCTTGAATAAATTCACAAGGTCCTCCATACTTCCTGGAGGAGAATCAGCTGGCCATAAAGCCTTAGCAATGCTTCTCATCGCCTTCCGTGCTCGCTCATGCACCTTGGACAACTCTTGTAGCAGGTTGCCTTGAAATCCTGACACCTCTTCTTCGGGCTGCCCAGTCAATACACTTGCAGACATAAAACTTGTTAGGATTCTCATCAACGAACTATACGATAATAAGTTATACGACATACTGAATATGCCGCCTCTCGGCTTTTTTGTTCTCCTTCAAGGCATCTACTAATTGGGCTCGCACATCTTTCAGCTCTTCGCCGAGCTTGGTGTTGGTGTCCTGTAGGTTGTTATTCTCATCCCATGACGGCCTTTTGCCTTTCGGCATGTTCTTTATACGCCTGCGCAGCCTTCAGTTTCTCTTCCAGTTGTGCCACCGATCCTGCCATTGTAAAACGCAACAGTGTTCATTTGCATAAACATGACTAGCACATGATTATTTTTCTGGGCAGAAGGGAACATTACCAATCGGTGCCTCCTTGGACTTCTCCAGTTCGGCAGTAGCAGCAGTCAGCTGCGTCCGACACAGCTCCAGTTCTTGAGATAGCATGTTGTTCTTCTCCAAGAGTATCTGATTACACATAGATCCTTAAAATCAGTTGCTTCAATTGTTTTCAAGTCTCGGGGGTTACTGGTATATGGCTATTAAATCTACATGAAATGATCTTACTCACATATCCTTTGAAAGCTGGCGAGTGGCCCTAGCAAGCCCATCCCGAGCAGCTCGGATGTATGCGTCCACCGAACTACAGGCATTAAATGCCTCTTCAGTAAAGGTAGGATCGTGCATGGCGGCCCTCCGGCGTCGATGGTTCATGGCACTCTCCACCTCGGAGTTGGTGACAGATACATTGTCCGAATCATCAGAGAGAGGACAATCCGGCATGGCACCCGTATCAACTCCAGCCCTAGAGGCAGGCTCCAGGGTCGGATTTACGCATGTGTATCCAGCGAGGGCCCCGGATATCGTCTGGTGAGTGTTCTTCCTGAAATATGGGGGAGGAGAAAAACTTCATAGTTCGGTATGCTTGCCATAGGGCGTATCAAAGGCGTACCTTTTTGATGAGGGACAAAGCTTGGAAGAATCGATGTTCGCCTTTCTTTTCGAAGGTCCGCCTTGGGTCGGCTTCCCCTTTTCAAGGGACGATCCCAGTGCGGCATGGCGAGATGAATGCCTCCCCTTTGGAGTACGAGACAGTGCAGCGGGTGTGGGTGTCAAAACCAGCGGATCTCAGGTAGGGGGTCCCGAACTATGCGTCTAAGGTTGATGGTAACAGGAGACAGGGGACGCGATGTTTATCCAGGTTCGGGCCCTCTCTATGGAGGTAATACCCTACTTCCTGCTTGATTGATCTTGATGAATATTAGTATTACAAGAGTTGATCTACCACGAGATCATAATGGCTAAATCCTAGAAGTCTAGCATGTATGACTACGGTATTGAGTATATCCTTTCCGGACTACACCCTCCAGTTTATATAGACTCCGGGGGGATCTAGGGTTACATAGAGTCGGTTACATAAGATGGGATCTTCATAGTTGTTCGCCAAGCTTGCCTTCCACGCCAAGGAGAGTCTTATCCGGACACGGGTATAGTCTTCGGTCATCATATCTTTACAGCCCATCAGTCCAGCCCATAGATAACAGGCCGGAAGCCCGAGGACCCCTTAGTCCAGGACTCCCTCAGTAGCCCCTGAACCTGGCTTCAATGACAAGGTATCCAACGCATTGTGCTGTCTTCGGCATTGCAAGGCGGGTTCCTCCTTCCGAACTCCCAATAGTCTCCAGACAAATTGATCGTGTCCGGACATGTAACACACACCACACACAACCGTAGAGAGAATATAATAACACACGAGTCCAATCTGATGACAACTTTAGTAATGTGACATCACGCCTGTCTGGTCATAATTTCGAACCATTTTTTCGCCCCATGTTTCAAGACGCGGTTTTTGTTGGCACGTCTTGTCAAAGCAGGGATTGTGCCCCCTTATTACGGGATTCTCATCAACACGGGCGTGGGTAACCCGACCGTGCCGTTTACACATCCCTTGGGAGCAGGCGAATTTTAAGGCGAATGGGGGGAGGGGGGCGTTCGATATTCACTGGCCTTATAAGGAGATAAGATTCCCCTTTCTTCTCCCACACTTTCTTCCTGCCTCTCCGTTCTTGAGCTCCAACGCCCAAGTCCTCATTCGTTCCCATTCAAACAAACACCCAACCATGTCCGGATCCGGAGCCAGCAGCAAGTGGATGGCCTCCTCCGTTAAGAGGGAAGACATAGAGGAGCTCCGAGAGGCTGGATACCTGGCCAAGGAGATCGTTCACCAACTTTCGGACAAGGGATGGATCGTCCCCACCCTCGAGCCTCATGAGAGAGTGGTGTTCCTCACGCAATTTGTACACAGGCTGGGATTCCCTCTCCACCCGTTTGTCCGTGGATTGATGTTTTATTATGTGCTAGACTTCCATGATCTAGCCCCCAACTTTATCCTCAACATCTCGGCATTTATAGTCGTGTGCGAGGCCTTTCTCCGCATCCCACCTCATTTCGGCCTATGGCTAAAGACCTTCAATGTGAAGCCGAAGGTGGTGAGTGCTCAACAGGCAGAGTGCGGAGGAGCTATGTTGGGTAGGATGCCCAACGTCACCTGGCTCGGAGGTTCTTTCGTGGAAATGGTGAAGGGGTGGCAATCAGGGTGGTTCTACATCACCGAGCCACGCGACACCAACTAGACGACGGCCCCTAAATTCCGATCCGGAGTTCCGATGCGGCTACCTCCTGGCAAGAGAAGGGCCTAACCGGGGTTCTCCGGGCGAGCTGACAGGGCTCTAGACGTGTGTCCAGAACATGATATCCAACAAGATCAAGCCTGTCAATGTGATCCAGGTTATGCTCATCCGCCGGATCCTCGTGTGCCAATGTCGGACTTGCTATTTGTGGGAATTCCATCCGGCCAAGCACCAGATGCTGCTAGAGCTCTTCAGCACAACGCACGAGGATATCGGGAAAGTGCTCTTCAAGGCCGGTGAGACGCCACCGCCTACAACCGAGGATCATGGGCTTAGCTCAAAGTGCCAAGCCAATTCGGTAAGTTCTTTCACGCTCTCAAGGCATAATCTTCACTAGCGTATTGTGAGAAAGAAGTCTAAGCTCTCCTATCAATTTTTTCCTTAAGCCTGGACCGACATAGCAAGGCAGATTAACTGTCCAGCCCCGCTACCCAAAGACAAAGAGACCCCACTCCTGACGAAGATGTTGTTCCCGGTGCCATGACGTGCTAGAGAAGAAGACCAAAAAGGCGGCCAAGGGGACCAGGAGTGGCCTTCGTCGAAAGGATACTTCGGACTTGTCGTCCGAAGACGAGACTGACCCTTCGGTCGCCGAATACGACGACGAGGAGGAGGAAGAAGACAACTCCCCCCTGAGGGGGGAAGGAAGAAAAGGGTGGCCTCCACGAACCTGGAAGTGAAGGCACCCAAGAGGGGGAAGGGCTCCCTCGCGGATAACTCCGCGTGGGATGTCGATAGCAATCTGGAACGAATGCCCCAGACCAAGCCTTGGGCCGCTTCGTCAGTACCAAAGACCTTATGCTCGTCCAAATGTACGCCCCTTCCCCTTTGCCATATTAATATGTTTAATTTATGCTATTGCAGTCCGGACCACGATAGTTCTCCGCAATCCTCGACAGAGGGCTTGCTAGACTCAAAGGAGATGGCTAGCATGTCGCCGCCACCTGCTCACTCTACCTCGCCCAAAGGCGATGACGAGGAGGTGTCCCAAAGGGCCTTTCCCGACCAAGAGGAGTCTCCTGAGATCGTCAGGGCAGCGTCCAAGGATGACTCCACGGCCGCCGGACACATGGGGGAAGAAGTCCCCATGGGGACTGATGGTGGGGGCCGAGTTCCATTCGGCCCTCAGCCTGATATCATTCCGGAGACCTGCACGGCTCCGGAGTCCGGCGAACGGCCTTCCCAGAAAGGAGGGGGTGTGCCTATTCCGCTGCTGACCTCTGTCCGACCAGAGGCGCCGGATGATCTGATGGGAGCACTGCGAGGCGCTTCCATTGTAGATGAACACCGTGTCCTTATGGGTACGGTGATCAAAAAGGTTCAGTCTGCCAAAAGCAGGCTGACCGAAGCCTGCACTAGCCTTTTAACAGGCTTTAAGGTAATAATAATTGTAGAAAGAATATCATAGCATAGACAGTAGCCCCTGATGCTCTGTTTGGTGTTCGGAAAGAAAAGCCGAACAGAGGATCAAAACAATTTTTGCAGGAGTCTAACATATGATGTCTATGTAAATAAGAAGGTGTCGCTGCTGCCTTCTGCCGCTCATACTGCGGAGGTCCTCGAACTGAAGCGGAGCCTGGAGCAGGCCGAGGAAGAGATCAGCCTTGTGAAGAAGCAGCTGGAGGACAGCCAAGGTATGCAGTAACCCGTGCATGTATGTTAGAAGGATGAATACTTCATGCTGACTAAAGTGTCATGGACTATGCTAGGGGCCATGACCGAGGTGGCGTCCCTCAAGAAGGCATTAGCCTAGGCCGAGGACAAAGCGGCCAAGGAACATGTTGTACACAAAAAGCATGAGGACCGGGTCAGCGAGGTTCAGCAAGAGCTTCAGGATGCCGTCAAGAAGTACAAGTCCCTGGAGCGTGATTCTAAGACACAGGCGTACGAACTTGTGAAGGACCGCCAGAGCGCACAAGAGGCTCGAGCCGAGGCCCAAAGCGCCCTTCAGGGACTCCAGACGGCTAAGAAGATTGCGGCGGGTAAGGCTTTCATTATGCAAAGCAAGTCTGTGAAGGAAACACTCCTTTTACTTACCTGAATTTGGTGCTCTACAGGGGCGTTTACAGATTTGCAGCGCAGCGTATCCGATGCTGCTGAATTCTATCGAGCCGAGGAAGGGAGTTCAATGGAGAAGCTGTTCTGGTCTCAATATCTTGGACCAGAACATCCGGTATCCTTCAGCGACCAGCTGAAACAGTTGCTCGAGCTGCACAAGGCGGCCGAGCTGGCCATGAGGGACCTGATAGTTTGGCTATGGCCTGCCGCGCTGGTACCCAGCAGCTACTTCGGGCTTGTGAAGCGGCTTGTTAGTGCCTGCCCATGGCTTGAGGTCGTAAAGCGGACGGTCTGTATTGAAGGTGCCCGGATGGCCTTTGCTCACTGCAAGATGTGGTGGGCGAAGATGGACGCCGTCGAGCTGACCAAGGGGCCGCCGAAGGGCAAAGAGCACCGTACACCCGAGCGCTATTTTGCGGATGTCCTAGAGGGGTCTCGTATTGTAGCCACGTAGTGCGGGTAGGACATTATTTTCGAGTGAATACACTCATATTGTGTCTTGTATGATGACAACAAATCCGCTTTGTAATATAATTTATGTTTTGATTGTGTCCTCCTGTGCGGCCGTGTTGTATGAAATCTGAGGGTTGGCCAGTCATCGGCTTCTGCCCTCATGTAGGTAGTACGGAGGTGTTCGGGATGGTATCTAAACAATCTTGATCCAATTATATGGTCCTTGAAGGAGTTGTTTAGCGCAACGAACCAGGCAACCAGACTATACGGCTTGAACGCCCTCACTTAGACATTGGAGTTTTATAATAAAACATAGGGGCAACCCCTGGTATATGAACCAGAGTGCTGTCAGCGTCTGATCGGGAAGTACGATCCTTCGCCACATGCGGAAAAACCTCCAACGATTTGAGACCTCTGAACAGTTGACCGGCTCTCGCCGCATCATGACAGTCAGTTTTCGGCTTTCTCTACTGAGGTGCTCATCCGGTTTAGACCAGGGCATAATCTTAGTAGTTCTCCCTTTACTACCCTAGCTGATGTAGCGGAACGTAGGGTAGCAAGCACAGGAGCCGGGCAATCCAACTACTGACCAAAGACATGATTCGGAGCCAATGCATATAATGCTAAATTCGGGGTGCCGAACTATACTTATAAGAAGTGTTCGGACTTTTGTTGCCATAATGTTGGCTGCTATAAAGCCACTGGCAAACATCAAAATGTACCAAAGTGCACGAGTGCTACCTGATGGGGTTATCCACAGGGAAACTGAAAAAAAAGAGAGAAAGAAAACAAAAAAGATGTAAAGGTAAAAAGCTAGGGTTCTACAGCTCCAGCTACAAACTGTTTTCATTGTAATGTAATTAGTACGTCAAGGCGCATTGATACAAGTAGTGCAATAAGCAACATGATATTTAACATGCCGAAACCAGGGGAGAGCTGCATGTGGGTCCTAGAAGACAGGTAGAGTTATCGTTAACGGAATCACCTAAAAAGTCCCCGTATGTCTATGCTCCTCGCCATCTTGGTGTATTTATCCTTCAAGAGGACCGATAACCAGACCACCCAATGGGGCCTGTAGGATTAAAACCTGCAAGAAAACAAGCAGAAGTGAAAGTATGTGTGTATCCGATGTCGGTTGAGCCATGCCGTGGATCACAAGCTAGCTATGCCTCCGTTGATGCCCATGGAATTTTGAGTGCGTAGTTATGTACACGTGGCACGCATGCCACCGCTTGATCGGGACTGCGACGGAGGCCAGATTGCTAGTCGAGCTCCTAACGAGCCGAGCTCTCCTGCTGCAGAGTAGTTCGGACCCTCTTAAGGGTGTCTGAGGGCTCGACAACCGAATGAATGTTCTGCTTGAGAAGGCCGCTTTGTACTTCTGCTGATAGGGTAGCTGTGTGCTCTTCTGTACGGAGAGAGCATTCCGTATTGCCATTGATTGTTATGATGCCGCGTGGGCCGGGCATCTTGAGCTTGAGATAAGCATAGTGTGGCACTGTGTTGAATCGAGCAAACACAGTTCGTCTGAGCAGTGCATGATAGCCGCTGCGGAATGGGGCGATATCGAAGACTAACTCCTCGCTTCGGAAGTTGTCCGGAGATCCGAAGACAACCTCTAATGTGATTGAGCCCGTACAACGGGCCTCTACGCCTGGAATGTCTCCTTTAAAGGTGGTCTTTGTAGGCTTGATCCTTGATGGGTTAATGCCCATTTTTTGCACTGTATCCTGATAGAGCAGATTGCGGCTGCTACCGCCGTCCATAAGGACACGAGTCAGGTGGAACCCATCAATTATTGGGTCTAAGACCAGTGCGGCTGAGCCTCCGTGACGGATACTGGTCGGGTGATCCCGACGATCAAAAGTGATCGGCATGACGACCATGGATTGAATTTTGGGGTGACTGGCTCTATTGCATAGACGTCCCTGAGCGCACGCTTATGCTCCCTCTTGGGGATGTGGGTAGCATATATCATGTTCACTGTTTTGACCTGAGGGGGAAACTTCTTCTATCCCCCTGTGTTCGGTTGTCGTGGCTCTTCGTCATCGTCCTTGCTTTGCGATCCCTTTTCCCTGTTCTCGGTGTTTAGTTTGCCAGCCTGTTTGAAAACCCAACACTCTCTATTTGTATGATTAGGAGGCTTGTCGGGGGTGCCGTGAATCTGACATGGACGATCAAGTATGCGGTCCAAGCTGGATGGGCCCGAATTGTTCTTTTGGAACGGCTTCTTCCGCTGACCGTACTTAGAGCCACTGAATCGGCGTTGACCTCCGTATCCTCGATGTAGTCACTGTTGTTTCGGCGCTTGTATCTATTGCATCGGGACTTGTCTTTGTTGCTTTTAACTTCAGGGGTGCCGGCGTCGCTTGCATTGTTTTTGCTATGGGCCAACCAACTGTCCTCGCTTGCACAAAAGCAGGTCATGAGTGTCGTGAGGGCCGCCATGGATTTTGGCTTTTCTTGGCCGAGGTGGCAAGCAAGGCATTCGTCGTGGATGCTATGCTTGAAAGCTGCTAGAGCTTCGACGTCCGGACAGTCGACAATTTGGTTCTTTTTAGTTAAGAACCTTCTCCAGAATTTCCTGGCGGATTCTCTAGGCTGTTGAACTATATGGCTTAAGTCATCAGCGTCCGGAGGTCGAACATATGTACCTTGGAAGTTTTCGAGGAAAGCCTCTTCCAATTCCTCCCAGCTGCCAATGGATTTTTCAAGCAGACTGTTTAGCCAATGTCGAGCTGGCCCTTTGAGTTTTAGAGGGAGGTATTTTATGGCGTGGAGGTCATCTCCGCGGGCCATATGGATGTGGAGAATGAAGTCCTCGATCCACATCGCGGGGTCCGTGGTTCCATCATATGATTCTATGTTCACGGGCTTGAATCCTTCTAGGAATTTGTGATCTAGGACCTCATCAGTGAAGCAATGAGGGTGTGCGGGGCCTCTATATTGGGCTGTATCGTGATGCAGCTCTGATAGAGTCCGTCTGCAGTGTTCAGCCCACACATGACTGGGTTTGTCACGTCTGAATAGGTGGCCGTTGTCGCGTGTCGAGACGCGTCCTCGCGATCCGTAGATTGATTTGGTATGTCCTGCTTTATTGTTCAGGTTCTGTTGGAGGTCATATGTATGGTCGTGGGCTAATTTACCTCTACCTGAGTGATGAGGCGGGGCGGGCTGGTGTTCGACATGAGTTGCCGTTTTGTCCCGACCACGTGGTGGTCGGTCGGCCATATTGTGCGATGGTGGTATGTACTCCGACGCCTCCTCGTCGAACTGAGGTAGCAATTTGCGCTTTGGGTAGCCTTTGGTTGGGCGCTTGAGGCCGTATTCTTCGGCTGCTAGGACGTCAGTCCATTTATCATTGAGCAAAAATTGGTCAGCTTGAAGCTGCCGCTGCTTCTTTTTCAGGATCCTTGCCGTGGCTATTAGCTGGTGCTTGAAGCGCTCCTGCTCAAGAGGTTCCTCGGGCATGATGAAGTCTTCGGTGCCGAGGCTCACCTCATCTTCGGAGAGCGGAAGGTAATCAGCGTCCTCCGAATCTTCGTGTGTGGCCTGTTTAACAGGGCTAACCTGGTCATCTTCCCGTTCATCTTGTTTGTTTGCTTTATCGACGGGGTCTTCGTTGTCTTCGGCACCTTCCGAAGTGTCATCTTCTGTTGTGTCGGTGTTGTTGTCTTTACTACGGCGTGACTTAGAGCGGTGCCGCTGACGCTGGTGCTTGGACTGTATTTCGGAAGGTTTATCCTCAACTGGGTCTTCCTTGTCGTCGCCGCTGTGCTCCTTTGGTGCATCCACCATGTATACGTCATACAAGGAAGTGGCCGTCCAACGTCCGGTGAACGGCGGGTTCTGGGCCTCTTCTTCTCCGGCATCGTCGTCCATACCATCGATGTCCTCGGAGTCGTAATCAAGTTCGTTGGTCAAATCCTCGATCATGGCTATAAAGTGGGTGGCGGGTGGGCAGTAAAATTATCCATCATCAGCCCCTAGTTCGAGCCGGATATAGTTCGGCTGAGAATCCTCCGCAAAGGACAAGTTTTTTAATGAGTTTAGCACATCGCCCAAAGGCGAGTGCTGGAAGATGTCTGTGGCGCTTAATTTGAAGATCGATAAACGATCAATCTCGGCATCCGTGGGCTCGCGCGGTTCGGAACCTACGGCTGGAGACGAGTCCGGTGTTCCGGTGGCATAGGCATTGTGTGAGACCAGGTCCATGTGCGGCTCCAACGCCGTGGAATCTACAACCTCCGAGGTGGGGTTAATCCACCCGTCTTTGGATGGCGCGGCCTGCTCCGGCTCTAGGGCCAGAGCGGTTATATGAGTGATCTCCTGGATGCGGCCCGATGACAGATTTAGGTTATGATCATCGGGGTGACCGGGAGCGGCCGCCGCGGTATCGAATCCGACGAAGATCAAGTCTCCAGGGATGTCCGCAATGTAGTTCAAGCTCCCGAATCTGACCTGATGGCTAGGGGCATAGCTTTCGATCTGCTCTAGATGGCCAAACGAGTTGGCCTGCAGTGCGAAGCCATTGAACACGAAGATCTGTCCGGGGAGGAAAGTTTCTCCGCAGACAGCGTCATTATTGACGATTGAAGGGGCCATCGAACCTTTCAGCGACAACTCAGAGGAACTCTCAATGAAAGCACCAATGTCGGTGTCAAAACCGGCGGATCTCGGGTAGGGGGTCCCGAACTATGCGTCTGAGGTTGATGGTAACAGGAGACAGGGGACATGATGTTTACCCAGGTTCGGGCCCTCTCTATGGAGGTAATACCCTACTTCCTTCTTGATTGATCTTGATGAATATGAGTATTACAAGAGTTGATCTACCACGAGATCGTAGCTTGCTAAACCCTCGAAGTCTAGCTTGTATGACTATGGTATTGAGTATATCCTCTCTTGACTACACCCTCCGGTTTATATAGACACCGGGGGGATCTAGGGTTACATAGAGTCGGTTACATAAGATGGAATCTTCATAGTTGTTCGCCAAGCTTGCCTTCCACGCCAAGGAGAGTCTTATCCGGACACGGGTACAGTCTTCGGTCTTCATATCTTCACAGCCCATCAGTCCGGCCCATAGATATTGGTAGGACGCCCGAGGACCCCTTAGTCAAGGACTCCCTCAGCGGGTGAGGCACAATGGGAAGACTCTTTCGGAGGAGATGCTCCCTGGGAACTAACATGGGAAGACGGAAGGAGGCCGGGGTAATCGGCTTCGATGGCCACTTCTGTGCCATCATATCTCGCCTGATAGAAGACCCCCTCCTTGAGCTCCACGAATATATTCGGATCCTCCTCAAATCCGGGATCCATGTCCCGATTATGGTCCTCCGGCTGCGGAGTGGGGCTGTAGATCCCCGCAGTAGCCTTTCTTCATTCCTGCTAAAAATGGTCAGGTTAAGATTGACTAATTATGACTCAGGAAGAAGATTAAGTGAGGTGTTGGATTGAAAGCTTACCCGGCTAGGGGGTTGTACATGGAAAAGCCATATTGGCACTTGAGGTGAGTGAATTCTTCTTTCTCCCCTTTGTAAAGATCAGCCAACATAGCAACCAGGGCGGTGAAGTTATCCGGACCCTTGCACCCGTAGAGGGATGTATCATCCTCCCCGTTGTAGTTCCACATGGGGAGTCCTCTGGATTGGAGCGGTTGGACACCGCGCATTATGGAAATCTCCATGACTTCAATTATGGACACTCCGGACTGGGCGAGTACCTTTATCTTGTCCATTAACTTCTTAACTTATGCACTATCCTCCTCCTCGAGGCTCGGGGGCAACAGCTGTGGCGTTTCTTTAACGAGCTATTGGAAAATTCAGGTAGGCCACGTCAGATTGGGTCTGAAAGAACGGCGTCTTCAATATAGAACCACTCCGAGGGCCACTCTTCAGATGCCTTCTTTGGAGTGCCGGATAGGTATCCTGTCCCGGCTATATGCCACACTTCGGCGCCGCCCACCTCGAATATTGATCCCTTTTGGGAGCGAGGGACGAGGCAAAAAAGCTTCCTCCATAATTCAAAATGGGCCTCACAGCCTAGGAACAGCTCGCAAAGAGCGACGAAGCCCGCGATGTGCAGAATGGAGCCTGGCGTGAGGTTGTGCAGTTGGAGGCCATAGTACTCCAGGAGACCTTGGAGGAAAGGATGGATTGGAAATCCAATGCCTCTTAATAAAAAGGAGACAAAGCACACTCACTCCCCTTCTAAAGGATTAGGGAAATTTTCCTCCAGGGCTTCGCGAGTAAAGGAGGTTAATCCCGCCCGAACGGGGACCAAATCCGCAGGGGGGGAGATATCCCTGCATCTGGAGCTTGGTGAGCTGGGTGCGAGATACAGAACATGTCTCCTAATCGTCTTTTTGTGGACCTTGGGGGAGGGCAGAAGAACTAGAAGCGCTGGCCATGTTTGCGTGGTTTCTTGTGACAAGCTCTATGGATTTTCGTCCTGGTGTGGAACGGCATCTGAGATTCAATCTCCTTAAATAGACGCCTTCATTACACGGCCCGGGTGTTACGTGTAAAAATGCTTGGACCCTTCGTATCCGTCTGACACGTGGGAGCTGGAGCGGAGATGGCGCAGAAGCCGAAAGTTATAACATTTAATGTAAAGCCTAAGACCGAAGACTGAAGATGTAGATCCGAATACAGTCCTTTGGTTCAGATGCTTGGAGATCTGTGCAGGTGGAACCCGCCTTGCAATGCCGAAGACAATTTGCGCGCCGGACACATCGTCATTGAAGACTGGTTTGGGGGCTCCTGAGGGAGTCCTGGATTACGGGGTCCTCGTGTGTCCGGGCTATGCAACATGGGCCGGACTAATGGGCCGTGAAGATACAAGATAGAAGACTTTTCTCCGTGTCCGGATGGGACTCTCCTTTGCATGGAAGGCAAGCTTGGCGTGCGGATATGAGTATTCCTTTCTCTGTAAACTGACTTTGTACAAACCTAGCCCCCTCCAGTGTCTATATAAACTGAAGGGTTTAGTCCGTAGAGGCAATCACAGTCATAATCATATAGGCTAGACAATTAGGGTTTAGCCATTACGATCTCGTGGTAGATCAACTCTTGTTATCCCTATACTCATCAAAGTCAATCAAGTAGGACGTAGGGTATTACCTCCATTAAGAGGGCCTGAATCTGGGTAAAACATCGTGTCCCTTGTCTCCTGTTACCATCGATCCTTAGACGCACAGTTCGGGACCCCTACCCGAGATCTGCCGGTTTTGACGCCGACAGGTACCTCTAGGCCCTCTCGGTAATGCACATCATGATAAGCCTTGCAATCAATGTGATTAATGAGTTGGTTGCGGGATGATGCATTACGGAACGAGTAAAGAGACTTGCCGGTAACAAGATTGAACTAGGTATGAAGATACCGACGATTGAATCTCGGGCAAGTAACATACCAATGACAATGGGAATGATGTATGTTGTCATTACGGTTTGACCGACAAAGATCTTCTTAGAATATGTGGGAACCAATATGAGCACCCTCATTCTGCTATGACCGAAGAGGTTTCTTGGTCATATCTTCAGAGTTCTCGAACCCGTAGGGTCTACACGCTTAACGTTCGATGACGATTTGTATTATGAGTTATGTGTTTTGGTGACCGAATATTGTTTGGGGTCCCGGATGAGATTACGAACATGACGAGGAGTCTCGAAATGGTCGAGAGGTAAAGATTGATATATTGGACGATAGTATTCGGACACTGGAAGTGTTTCAGAATTTATCGGGTTCGTATTGGAGTACTGGGGGGGGGGGGGGTTACCGGAACCCCCCGAGGGAAGATATGGGCCATATGGTCCATTGGAGGGAGGCAGGCCCGCCCACAAGGGGTGGTGCGCGCGCCCCAAGGGAGGAGTCCGATTTGGACAAGGGGAGGGGGCGGCGCCCCCTTTCCTTCTCCTTCTCTCTCTCCTTCCCCCTTTCCCCTTCCGGTAAAAGGAAAGGGGGGGGGCGAATTGGACTAGGAGCCCAAGTGGGACTCCTCCCACTTGGGGAACACCTAGGCTAGCCTTCTCCCCTCTCCCTCCTTTATATACGGGGGTGGGGGTGCCTCTAACACACATCAATTGTTCCAAGCCGTGTGCGGCGCCCCCCTCCACAGTTTGCTCCTTCGGTCATATTCTCGTAGTGCCTAGGCAAATCCCTGCGCGGATCACTTCACCATCACCGTCACCACACCGTCGTGCTGACGAAACTCTCCTTCGACACTTTGCTGGATCTAGAGTTCGAGGGACGTCATCGAGCTGAACGTGTGCAGAACTCGGAGGTGCCGTACGTTCGGTACTTGATCGGTTGAATCGAGAAGATGTTCGACTACATCAACCGCGTTAAACTAACGCTTCCGCTCTCGGTCTACGAGGGTACGTTGACACACTCTCTCCCTCTCGTTGCTATGCATCTCCTAGATAGATCTTGCCTTATCGTAGGAATTTTTTTGAAATTGCATGCTACGTTCCCCAACAGTGGCATCCGAGCCAGGTCTATGCGTAGATGATATGCACGAGTAGAACACAAAGAATTGTGGGCGATGATAATCATACTGCTTACCACCAACGTCTAATTTTGATTCGGCGGTATTGTTGGATGAAGCAGCCCGGACCAACCTTACATGACCATGTTCATGAGACCAGTTCCACCGAAAGACATGCAACTTGTTTTGCATAAAGGTGGCTGGCGGGTGTCTGTTTCTCCAACTTTAGTTGAATCGAATTTGACTACGGTCGGTCCTTGTTGAAGGTTAAAACATCAAACTTGACGAAACATCTTGTGGTTTTGATGCGTAGGTAAGAATGGTTCTTACTAGAAGCCCGTAGCAGCCATGTAAAACTTGCAACAACAAAGTAGAGGACGTCTAACTTGTTTTTGCAGGGCATGTTGTGATGTGATATGGTCAAGACATGATGTGATATATGTTGTTATATGAGATGATCATGTTTTGTAAAAGTTATCGCCAACTGGCAGGAGCCTTATGGTTGTCGCTTTATTGTATGAAATGCAATCGCCATGTAATTGCTTTACTTTATCACTATGTGTTAGTGGTAGTTATAGAAGCAATCATTGGCGAGACGAGAACGACGCTACGATGGAGATCAAGGTGTTAAGCCGGTGACGATGGAAATCATGACGGTGCTTTGGAGATGGAGATCAAAGGCACAAGATGATGATGGCCATATCATGTCACATATTTTGATTGCATGTGATGTTTATCTTTTATGCATCTTATTTTGCTTAGTATGGTGGTAGCATTATAATATGACCCCTCACTAAAAATTTCAAGGCATAAGTGCTCTCCCTGAGTATGCACCATTGCGACAGTTCATCGTGCCGAGACACCATGTGATGATCGAGTGTGATAAGCTCTACGTTCACATACAACGGGTGCAAGACAGTTTTGCACATGCGGAATACTCGGGTTAAACTTGGCGAGCCTAGCATGTATAGACATGGCCTCGCAACACTAGTGACCGAAAGGTCGAATGTGAATCATATAGTAGATAAGATCGACATCGAGATGTTCACCATTGAAAACTACTCCATCTCACGTGATGATCGGACATGGTTTAGTTGATATGGATCACGTGATCATTTAGATGACTCGAGGGATGTCTATCTAAGTGGGAGTTCTTAAGTAATTTGATTAATTGAACTTTATTTATCTTGAACTTAGTCCTGATAGTTTTTGCATATCTATGTTGTAGTTCAATGGCCCGTGCTACCGTTCCCTTGAATTTTAATGCGTTCCTAGGGAAAGCTAAGTTGAAAGATGATTGTAGCAACTACACGAACTAGTTCCATAACTTGAGGATTATCCTCATTGCCGCACAGAAGAATTATGTCGTTGATGCAGCGGTAGGTGAAAAGCCCCCTCTCGCTAATGTAGACGCTTTGAACGTCTGGCAGACGCGGTTTGATGACTATTCTATAGTTCAGTGTGCCATGCTTTATGGCTTAGAATCGGGACTTCGAAGATGTTTTGAACGTCATGGACCATATGAGATTTTCGAGGAGTTGAAGTTAATATTTCAAGCAAATGCCCGAGTTGAGAAATATGAAGTCTTGAACAAATTCTATAGCTGCAAGATAGAGGAGAATAGTTCTGTCAGTGAAGACATGCTCAGAATGTCTGGGTACCATAACCACTTGACTCAGCTGGGAGTTAATCTTACGGATGATAGTGTTATTGACAAAGTTCTTCAATCACTACCACCAAGCTACAAAGGCTTTGTGATTAACCATAATATGCAAGGGATGGATAAGACAATTCCCGAGCTCTTCGCTATGCTCAAAGCTGCGGAGGTAGAAATCAAGAAAGAGCATCAAGTGTTGATGGTTAACAAGACCACTAGTTTCAAGAAAAAAAGGCAAGGGAAAGAAGGGGAACTTCAAGAAGAATGGCAAGCAAGTTGTCACTCCCGGGAAGAAGCCCAAGTCTGGACCCAAGCCTGAAACTGAGTGCTTCTACTACAAAGGGACTGGTCACTGGAAGCGGAACTGCCCCAAGTATTTGTCGGATAAGAAGGATGGCAAAGTGAACAAAGTTATTTTGGATATACATGTTATTGATGTGTACCTTACTAATGCTCGTAGTAGCTCCTGGGTATTTGATACTGGTTCTGTTGCTCATATTTGCAACTCGAAACAGGGGCTACGAATTAAACGAAGATTGGCTAAGGACGAGGTGACAGTGCGCGTCGGAAATGGTTCCAAGGTCGATGTGATTGTCGTCGTCATGCTACCTCTACATCTACCTTCGGGATTAGTTTTAGACCTGAATAATTGTTATTTGGTGCCAGCGGTGAGCATGAACATTATATCTAGATCTTGTTTAATGCGAAACAACTATTCATTTAAATCAGAGAATAATGGTTGTTCTATTTATACGAATAATATCTTTTATGGTCATGCACCCTTAAGGAGTGGTCTATTTTTGTTGAATCTCGATCGTGGTGATACACATATTCATAATATTGATGCCAAAAGATGCAAAGTTGATAATGATAGTGCAATGTATTTGTGGCACTGCCGTTTAGGTCATATTGGTGTAAAGCGCATGAAGAAACTCCATGCAGATGGACTTTTGGAATCACTTGATTATGAATCATTTGATGCTTGCGAACCATGCCTCATGGGCAAGATGACTAAGACTCCGTTCTCTGAAACAATGGAGCGAGCCACTGACTTATTGGAAATAATACATACCAATGGATGCGGTCCGATGAGTGTTGAGGCTCGCGGCGGTATCGTAATTTTTTGACCTTCACAGATGATTTGGGAAGATATGGGTACATCTACTTAATGAAACACAAGTCTGAAACATTTGAAAAGTTCAAAGAATTTCAGAGTGAAGTAGAGAATCATCGTAACAAGAAAATAAAGTTTCTACGATCTGATCGCGGAGGTGAATATTTGAGTTACGAGTTTAGCCTTCATTTAAAACAATGTGGAATAGTTTCACAACTCACGCCACCTGGAACACCACAACGTACGTAATGGTGTGTCCGAATGTTGTAATCGTACTTTATTAGATATGGTGCGATCTATGATGTCTCTTACTGATTTACCACTATCGTTTTGAGGTTATGCATTAGGAACAGCTGCATTCACGTTAAAAAGCGAACCATCCAAATCTGTTGAGACGACACCATATGAACTGTGGTTTGGCAAGAAACCTAAGCTATCGTTTCTTAAAGTTTGGGGTTCCGATGCTTACACTGGTGCGCATCTGTCCTAAACAAACGGTTTAAAACCCCTTTCCGCAACGACATTTCGAACCGTCGCCAAGTGAGTGTGGGCGATAGGGGGGTCCTTCCCACACGACCCAAAAACCGTCGGGGATAGGGCCCCTATGGTACTCCTACTCATTTCTGCTCGCATTGCCATCACAATTGGTATTCTGTGGTGCTACGTTTACGATGCGCGGCCCATCACAAACGGTTCAGTATTATAGAACGTGTATGATGCACGGCCCATCACAAATGGTTCACCGTTAAGAAGATTAGCTAATTGTCGTACGAGTGTCGGACATGATTATGAAACGTCAGACCATCGTAACATCGTCGTACACGACAACTATCGCACATGCTATTCTATGGTGCAACGTTTACGATGCGTACTTCACCAGAAACAATTCATGGTTGTGAATCGTGTATGATAAGGCAACTAACACAAACGTTTAGTTTGCCCGCACCATTTGTGATATTGTCTGACATCGCACACGCTTTGCAAACGACAACTATGTGAATGCTTGCACACGTTTCCTCTCTGTGGACCGTCTTCGATTATGGTGCATATCACAAATGTTTCTGTTTTACCAACCGTGTGTGCCGTAACAATCTGGAGAGCGTAATTTCACCATAATTTAATTGCTGCTTTTCCAAATTGTACCGGATTTGGATTTGAATTTGAATGTATGCTACAACTTTATCATATCCATCACGTTCAAACAACCAATGCATTATTCGATTCATAGGTACATACGTTCAAGAATTACATAAGAACCAAATAAAGAATGATAAACCAGAGTTGTATACTTGTACTATTAAAGACGGTAAAGAAAGAGGCGAAATATATTCTGGTTGCTGAGAAAAGTGAAGCGGAATGCTCATATTGTGCCCTCCTCCATGCAGAAGGCACGCACGACTCTAGTCCAACCCCTTGTGATGGACGACCGCCCATCCTTCACGGTCTTCATGAAAACATCTAGATAATCATCGTGTTCTGGTAGAAATACTTTAACGTTTGCATGCCCACCAATCATGTAGTTTGAGAGGTAATCTTGAGTAAACTGCTTTGGCAACCACAGCAAAGGAAAAAGATTCAGACATTGTCATCTAACACAACTCATTATGGGCAGTAAAACGAAGGCTACAGAGTTCTTACTTACCATCCTGCAGTTCGTTGTTGTCTTGGATAAAGTGTAAACAAATAGTTTAATTGCCATCTTTGGACCCATTTTACAAACAATCTTTATCAGCTTCCTCACTTGATGTTGGTTCATCGATATCTCATTGCCCCATACGCTTAAAGGGTCGAAACACAGATCTTTACCAATTACATTTGTACCTAAAAGGACCAAGTTAATATTAGAAGCTAAACAACAATTGCACAATGATGTAGTACAACACTCTTTTATAATATGTCTATATACATCCGTATGTGGTAGTCCATTTGAAATCTCTAAAAAGACAAATATTTAGGAATGGAGGGAGTATCTTATAACATCCAATATACTCACATATTAGATGAATTAACATCTTATATTACGGGCCGGAAGGAGTTTAGTTCATTCTTATAAATTATCTGATGCTGTATCCACGGGTTACAGTTAGTTTGAGCTAGTTCGGGCTAGTTTGAGCAAGTTGCATCTATAACCCACCCAAAAAAACTAGTATCCAACCCAAGAGGTGCTAATTGGAGCTAGTTCTCCTAGTGCATTTATTGTTAATCTAACCCTGCCATCCAAACAACTCTTTGGATGGAGTTAGTTTAGGGTTAGTAATGAGCTAGAAACTAACTCTAACCTCTAGCTAAGTTGAGTATCCAAACAGGGCTGTGTTGTTGCTGTTGCTGCCGCTGCTCTTTTGCATATATCTAGACATCATTAGAACATTAATGTAACACTCTTCCTTGTTGCTATGTAGCCTAGGATTGCATATTTAGACATTAAGTGCAGTGCATGTTGCTATGTAGCCTCAGATATATTACATATGGCCCTAGTTAACCTAAGGAAAAATGGGTTGCAGATATATTCAGTTAAAAGTCCGATTCACCGATTAGTCCCTTATCAGCCGCTGGCCTATATGGTACAAGCTACTGATATCCTAAACAATGAGAAGATATAAGCCATGGGATGAAACTAACCTCGATGGAAAACAACAGTCGTTCCCAAAATTGTCCTGTGTAGGTACATCAAGAAGCATGTTAAGCACAACAGGCTAAACATAAACCAAAATTACACATGGCAGACAAAATAATCTCCAAAAGATAGCTTCAGTGTGCAGGTTTAAGAATGCTAGTGAAGCAAAACAAGTGGAAAGGTGTGCTAACTGCAATAGGCCAAACATTTAACAACAAGCAAACATGGTCATTCGAACTGGTATTGTGCCGGTCTAAGTACACTGGTTATGGTTAAATAAAAATGGAAAGGCGTGTTAACTACAAGATGCAGCAACCAAATGTAGTCATTCATAGCGGTATTGTTGAAACTGGTACTGATGAAATTGAACTGCACAGTTCATACTTGCACATATAGAACATCACGTTGTGAATAACTATAATAAACAAGGCATACTACGAACAACCAAAGATAGCATTTAAAACTGAACGTATGCTAACTACAAACAACCGAACAATCAAAAAACATTAAAAGAGGCATATGCTAGCTATAATAGGCTTAACAGCAAGCAAATATATGCATTTCTATCGGTATGTTTAAAACTTTATTGATGAAATTTACTGCACAGTAAATAATTGCACATATAGAGCATCACATTGTGAACAACTGAAATAAACAAGGCATACTACAAACGACCAGATATAGCAATTAAAACTAGACATATTCTCACTACACTACAAAAAGGGACTCAACAAAACAAATCATGGGCTTCCCCTTGTGAAGAGGCACGACAAAACAAATCATGGGTTTCCTCACTTGTCACGGATGGGCTCGTTCCCATGGGAAGAGCACGGACCCTGGATGCGCTCCATGTTGTCGCAGACGGGCTCCTTCCCCTTGGAAGTGCACGGCTGTAGGGTGCCCTCCCTGATGTCGCAGACGGGCGCTTTCCCCTTGGAAGAGCAGATGGGCTCTTTCCCCTTGGAAGAGCCGGAGAGGGTGCCCTCCTCGTGGTCAATGTCGATAAGGTCTGACTTGGAAGTTGTAGATCCCAAGCCAGCGTCGCGGAACATGTCCTTCAGAAATGACAAAAGGGGCTCGATGGCGATGTAGAATGCCAAATTCTTGACAGCGAGACAGAGGAGATCAGCGGCTGGGCCATGGATGAGATCGACGGCGGTTGAACCCGATGGGTTGGGGGTGGGCCACTTAACCTGTGACACATCCTACCTCAGGGCATCGCTGCCGATGACCTCGATGTCGTAGCTGCCGAACAAGACATGCCCGCATACTCTAGCCCGCTGCTTGGGTGCCTGCCGCCAGTAATGGTCGTCAGCTTCCTCGGCGATGTCAGGCGAAGAGACGGCTATACACCTCTTTTGGGCCAGTCGCTCCTCGTTCTCCACGGGAAGCGTAGCCAGGCTTAGGCTGCGACGCTCTGGAGTGGGGGATGGGGATGGAGATCTGTGGGAAAGGGGGTGTTTGGCAGGCGTCATCAAAGAAACACAGGGCGGCCTGGGTATGGAGATCGGTGGGTAAGCTACACGGGCAAACCGGCAGATGTTGACAATGGAGGCCTTGCGGCGGCAGCGGGGACTTTCTAGGGTTTCGAGCGAGGGAGGGTGTGTGTGTGTGTGCGTGTGCACGCCCGAGGAGGTTTTGTTGTGTGTGGAGGGGGGGCTTTGAGGAAATGACGCGGGTACTGAAAATTTTACTACACGGGAGTCAAAGGCGGGAGTGAAATGCCGGGCTATTGAAAATTTTTATGATAGTGCATCGCACACGGTCCGGAGATAACAACCGTGTGTTATGAAACAGAAAAACCCTCGAGGCGGACAAACATTTTCTTGGGATGCAGGCAGGATTGGGAACAAGAAACATCGCACACGGTCCAGAGATAACAACCGTGTGTTATGAAATAGAAAAACCCTCGAGGGGGCAGATATTTTTGAGAGGGGGAGCCTCATGGAGCCTAATGTACTGTGCGGATGTGTGCGTGATAGGTGCACCGGCATGGCACGTGGTTAGTTTGAGTGAACCGTGTCTGTTGCATCATCCAACTTGTCTAATGTTCATAAATTTGGCCAAAAATGACGCGAGAGAGGGTCAGAACACGAACACACTTGCATGTGGACCAAATTTATGTATCAAAAGGGCGGTTTGATTTTCAAATACCAAATGCAACTTTGATGTGGCACCTCTCTCGCAGAGCGCACGATATTGCTTGCCCCCACCCCCCTCGTGTCGGCATGAATGGAATCCTAAGCTATGAATGCATGCCCCCTCCCCCTCAACCAAGGTTCACCTATCAAAGTGCGAAGTAGCTAGCAGCCGCCCTCCTCCCTCATGTCGGCACGAAGGGAATCCTAAGCTATGAATGCATGCCCCGCAATTGAGGTTCACCATTGCAAAGTGCGAAGTAGCTAGCAGCCCCCTCCCTCGTGTCAACACGAAGGGAATCCTAAGCTATG